>NC_056735.1:361404605-361611506 GCF_019279795.1 Protopterus annectens
TGTATGGAAACTGGACATAGGTTAATATGTGGTGTTAGAATATATTAACTGTGAGCATGCACATTATGACTCTTCAAATGTGTATGTGGCTTCACTGCATAAGAGGTTACTGCAGATGTATGACAAGACTGAATATGAGCAGAGGGAGCTGAACCAGACAAGCACCTGGGGTGGGAATAGAACCGCATTCTTCTGATCTTCCAACAGTGAAGGTGAGTGTGCTACCCTTTGAGCCACTTGCATTCAAATGTAGAGCACACTTGTATATTTATAATATAATGATTAGTGATTATAGTGCTTATAAATAATAATGAACCTAACTTGCTGCAGGCTTTGGTGTTTTTAATATGTATTACATATTCTTGTGGCTGTTTATATGTAGTTGGGTATCTGTATATTATACACATTTGCTGAATTGTCCTTTGCACAGTGTCTGTTTTTTTTTTTTCTGGGTGACCATTATATTTTCCAATGCTGAAATGTACCTTTGAGGTTGTAGGTTGGATGAACTGAAGAGACTTGATTTCTGACTCTTTCTAGTTGGAGTGTGAGCGTCTGTGCTTAACGTACCTGATTGGTCTGGTTGCTATTTGAGACATCTACCAGAAAAAGGCTACAAGCCTACAGGCCCTTGCATCATCTGGGACAATATTCTGGATCACCAAACAGGCCGTGGCCTGCTTCTCTTCTCTGGATTGGTGCTAATATTTTGCTTCTGGTGAGAGAAAAAGCAAAGGAATATTGTATCGCAACAGTGTGATGCTGTGCTGAGACTAGCATTAGTATTAGCCAGGCAGTAGCCATTCATGCGAGACTCCTTTTTTCATCATTATTGATGAGCTAATTCTTTGTTTTTCATTAAGTACTGCTTGATTTCTTTCTAACTTCAGAATTTCTGCTTAAATACTTCATCCTTAAATTTTCAAGGTCTATGTATTAGTTTCCCTCGTGTTTTGCAGTGCTCTGTACAGACTCTTGTCACCTTGAGTGACATTTTTCCTGTAAAAGCACAATTGAAATTCTCCAATGTCTAGTTGCACACGGGACACACAGTTGCAAACCAGATACTCTTAACAGTGATTGATATTCTCACTCCAGCAGTCTAATCAATAAAAAAAGGGTCTGGTGCCATGGATATGAATTTTCCTACAGTCTCCGTTACCAGCTTGGTGGATATAGGCATCCTGAGGCAATGTAGAAATTGCCTCATGTTTACTGACAACCAGTTAATTCTCAAACTGAAAGTGTGAGAGATGTTACGTACACAACATCACTGGGGGCAAAGCTCTCGCATAAAAGTACTTCTAATCTCAAGGTCATCAGTAGTACACATGCTGCACCCATCATGCACAATTCAAAGCAGACATATAGACCCACATATACTGAGGCACTTAACGTGTAAACTTCCTAAACCACAAAGACCTAGACAAAGTACTTATAAGAAATAACCTCAGCAGCCCCAAATGCATTCTTTCATAACAACACCCACATCAACACATAAAAGTAGAGGCTCCGTGAGAAGTAGCTTTAAGCCCATAAGGCAAGTCACCAAGCAGTCAACATTCTAGTCATTAGAGACTTCATTGTGAGACACACTGATGTCCCTCTCACCGGGCTGAGTAAGGAGAAAGTTGGTGTCAGTTGCTTATTAGGGGCTAGGATCTTCCACATTACACATGCACTCAGATCATTGGATCGCAGTTACCAATATGACTCAAGTCATAGTCCATGTGGGAGTAAATGACCTGAGACGTATTCCCTAGACTGTATGAAGAGAGAAATCGTAGAGCTCTCGGAATGCATGTCTCTGGCTGGTATGAACCTAGCATTGTGCAGCATTTTACCTTCTCCGTGGATGATGCCACAGTATAAACAAAAGATGATTCACTTTAATAATTGGCTTAGTTTCTGGTGTCATTCTAAGAGGGTGCAATATGTGTCAGCATGGAAGGAGATGATCAACAGACCACGCTGCTTTGCTAGGGATGGTCTGCACTTCTCCCCTGTAGGCTTTTGAAAATTACATAAACAGTCTCCCCCCCCCCCCCCCCCCATAGTGCCTTTTTTAGGCAATGCCAAACTGAAAGTACTCCCGACATAGCAAATCAAAACCAAGAAAATCTGAAGGTATTACTGCTCAGTGCTAGGAACCTAAACAAAATCCACTCTTTGGAAGCCCTGTTTACCGTAGAGAATGTCAATGTCTGTGTGATCACTGAGATGTGGTTTAAAGCCATGGTCAGCACACCAACAGTGCAGGGTTATAATGCCTTTCACATATTTAGACCAACTACTTCACAGGCAGGGACTAAAGGTGGAGGTGTCTCTACATCAAAAATAAATATACTTCAAAGCTGGTCAAACAGGACAATGTACATAAGCTGCACCATGTTCAAATCACCATAGGTAAAATCCAGTTTGACTTCCTTGCAAGCTGTAGGTCCCCCTGTATGACCCAGGAAACCCATACCATGTATTTAACTTATTAGAAACACTAACCATCCAACCTAATACCATATCCATGGGTGACTTTACCCCACTATTAACTGGGAATCCTATATGACATCAAGCATACATGCACAGAGATTCCTGGAGCTTGTAAACACAAACTGCCTAGACCAGATAGTGCACCAACCAGGGGTGTAACCATACAGGATCTGGTATTCACTAATATGGGAGTGTGCTGCACACCCCCTACTGTAATGCCTTCCCTGGTAAGATCAGACCACAAAATGGTCTCCTTTGAAGTAAAAATAAAACCTTGTCCCCCAGCTAAACCGGTAATCAGGAGCTCCTCTAAGGCTAACCTCCTGCAATTAAGTGAGAACCTGGCAAAATGTTAACCCCCTGTAAACACTTCTGCCTGTGCAGAACTGTTCACAGAAACCTTGTACAAGCATCTTAATAGCTTTGAAGTACAGAAGTAACTAAGAAAAGAAGCCACCGTGGTGGAATCACAGAATCAGTCGGCTGTATAATAGGAGGAAGAAAATCATGGCAAAAATTAGGAGGTGCAACACCCAGCAGAATAATAGCACTCTCATTAAACTAAACAACTCGTAAGACAAATGAAGTCTACCAAAGCCAAATTTGATGCATGTTTGGCCTCCCAGGCCAAGGACAACCGCAAGGCATTCTTTAGCTATGTCCTCAACCTCAAAGGGCAATACACAATTGTGTGCAGAGCTCATTGTAAATGGAGCCAGAAGATATAGCAAACCTCTTGACTGATAAATCAGCTCCAACTTTACTCCCCTTTCCCCATCGACCTTTCCTCAACAAATATCAAATACAACTCCCCCTGGTATCACTAGGGAACAGGTCCTTAGTGCTCTCTCTAAGACCAAGAACACTGCATCAATGGACCCAGACAATATCCCAGAATACCTTGTAAATTGCATGAAACGTTAGCTATCAGTGCCTTTGGAATTACTATTTAACTGTAGCCTCCAAACAGGCTTCGTGTGTCATCAATGGAGAAAGGCAACAGTCATTCCTTTGCACAAAGGAGGGCCATCTACAGACCCTGGAAACTACAGACCCATAAGACTCACTAGTCTTGTATGTAAAGCCATGGAAAGAATTGTCATGAAGATTGTCAACAGAGATATAGTAAATCTCCAAACACTGGACCCAACCCAACTTGGTTTTGTCAAGGGCAGATCATGCCTACTCTACCTGGTGGACTTCTTTGAATGAGGGCAAAGTCGTTTATACTGCCTACCTTGAACCTGGCCAAGGCATTTGACGCAATACCCCACTCGGGCATTGTTGACAAACTCAAGAGGTTAGGTACAAACCTGTATGTCACCCGGTGGATTGCCAACTAGCTCACAGGACCCATGAAGTTAGAACTGAGGAGTCCGCCTCTACAAAGAGGCCAGTCACAAGTGGAGTCTCTCAGGGATCAGTCCTTGGTCCGCTTCTTTTTGGCATTTACTTAGAAGTCAAGGACAATGTCTGTGGTCTCTGGCTGACTAAGTTTGCAGATGATTGCAAATTAGGAGCGGTCATTGAATCTCACCCTGACACAAATGTTCTCCAGGAGGGGCTGACAGACAACTGGTGTCAGAGTCATGGACTAAAACTAAATGCCAAGAAGTGGATAATAGTATCCTTTGGGAAGTCATCCATCCCTGGAAGCTATCACATTGACTACTCACCCCTTAGAGTTGACCCAGTAGTCAGGGACTTTGGGACACACAGTAATGTAGCCTTCGATCATAGTGAGGCTGCAGTGGTGAGGAAATAATTCTATGTTGCACAACTTATAAACAAAAGCATGACATCTAAGTCCAAGGAAGTCATTGTTCCACTGTATTCGGCATTCGTCAGACCTGTCATTGAGTACAGTGCCCCCTTTGGTATGTACCTTACCAGGTATATCCAGCAACTGGAACGTCCACAGAGGTCTCTCACTAAAAGAATACAGGGTGCAAGTAATATGTCCTATATAGACCATCTCAAGCTCCTATCTGTGTATTTGGTCTCATACAGGCTTTTGAGGGGATGTCTATGCCTGGCATACAGGGCATTGTCAGACCCCACTCTGATGGACCTCCACCATATCCACCAAAAGAAACAGTACCAGATTTACCATTTTATAGACCCAAACCTTGCACGTGATATAAATAGGATCTGCGGGGGGAGAAGTCTTTATTAGAGAGACTGCCCCGTCTATGAAACAGGCTCCCCATTCATGTGAAGCAGAGTTCCTCCCTAATTCAAGTGCAACTTGGACAATTGGATGGGAAACAGGAAATTCATTCCTGGTTTGACATCTGTCTCTGCAAACAGGTAACCTGTAAATGGTTCATCTCCCAGGCCCATACTTAACTTATCAAGGGTATCAGAACTTGTCAGAGAATTTGGGATGCATAGCTAGGCTTAAAAAGACCCTTGGGGTCATTAGTCTAGTAAACACCTATGAACCTATGAATGAGCAGTGATGCATAAAAGGAGCTTTGCACTGCCTTTGTCAGTACTTTGACTCAAGAATTTTGTTCCTAGCAAGGTAGATACCTTTCCCCATATTCCCTTGCTTCATCCTATGCCCTTTCATATTCCTGTCTTTCTGTATATTGCAAGGTCTACCAGCACTCTTATTTTTTCTTACCCGGCAGTTGCTTGAGTTGGTTGTGGAGCTTAAGGGTGTTTTTGTTTGGGGAGGGGGGGGGTCTAGCAATCACAGTCAGTCAGGTGGGAGCCGGCTTTGTGTGGTCTACCCTGTCCTCCTTCCTATTGGTATGTGAGGTGGCATCCGATGGAGTGGATGTTGAATAGGAGCATGCAGAGCATCAACCTGCCTCTGCAGCAGTTCAGCCATTTCCACCACTGTATCCCACTTTGGACCATACCTTCCAAATGCAGCATCCCCAACCTTCGACAGGGATCAGTGTAGGAAGATGACTTAAGAATCCCCTTCCACACTAGAGATGTTATCACCCATCCCTCCTTTGTCACTCAGTCATCTAAGCCACAAAATGAACCTAGGCCAGCTGAGCTGTAGTAATTGTTTTATCCCTCCATGCCATCAGAGCCGCTCTCATAGCTGGTTTTTAGGCACCTGAACCATAGCAAGTTGTCTTATTTTGATACTCTTACATGTTTGTTTAATCAACAACATCTAGAACATCTTTCTTATTTAACTAAATCAGGAAGTTAATAACTAGTCGGATGAAGAATCTTGGGAATTGGGCCTATTTCTTTTTGCTAAAAATTCAGAGATCTCTAGTTGCAGTGACAGCTTTGTCAAGTAGTAGGCTTCATAATTTTATTAAATGTTTTATTACTGACATAGTTGGATCTTGCTTGTGGCTTTAGTCATATGCAATATGAATGGCTTCGGGCACTCTCTAACCATCCTTGACTGTGTGTGTGCCCTGTAAAAGCTGTTGGTTGGAGGAAAATGAGAAGTCATTTTTTCTCTGATTATGCATGTTATCTTAAACAAGATTGTGATGTGACCCTGGTTGGATAAAGCTGGTTATCAGTGAAAGAACATGAAACGAGGTAAGCAAAATATTGGAAGCCCAGAGCTGGCAATTTCAGTGCTTAACTGGGATTCTAAGAGCAGCAGATATTCATGATCTTCAGCGATGGTTTTCTTTTTTAGGGAGTTTTATAAATTCTGACAGGACACCAGATACTAGAACTTTTAACTTTGCTCTAGAATTCTGGGAAAAACCAACAGTAGTGGAATAAAAGCTCAGCATTAGAAATACTTTTTAAATATTATTCTAATTAATTTAAACAGCTGAGAATAAAGAATAACAAGTTTTGCATCAAAATGCATTTTCTGAACAGTAAAAAGTATGAAACTGTAATAGCTGGTATTACTGACTGTAATCCTGAATCATTTTCCAGCAAATCCAAATTTTCTCAAGGGACAGAGGAAAACAAATGAGGTAAAATCAAGGACATTCTGTGAATTCATGGACTTTGTCGAATATACATATCTCAAGTAGATGAATAAAAGTGACTTACTGCTACCATTTGACTGTCTAAACAGTCAACAGTCTCGTTTGTCAGTTGTGTTGTATAATGTGTTGCTATTTGCTGATGTCATTGTAAAACTAGTATTACTTTGGTGCGTGTGTTGGGGGGATGCAGTGAAAGAGTAACAAGCTGGAGAATAATTTATTTCACTTTGTATCACAAACATAATCAGCAGCATTACCAGTATGCACTATGCTTGTTTGTGTGGGTGGTGGTGGTAGTTGAGTGTATTTGAGTTGTAAGCTAGCAGTCTTTCACTAACCATCACAAACACAGACATTTCACATTATAGGTGATTGACTTTGGTGGTTTGGCAGGAAGACCTCAGTGGCACAGTGCGTTGCATTGCCATATCAGTGCTTCATGCAGCTTTTTCTTTGTGGAGCCTGCATTCTCTCCTTGTGATCTAGTTTCCTCAGTACTCCAAAACTCCAGAGATATGCTGTAGGTGAAATGGCATTCATTCAGGTCCTCAGAGTGAGCAGTGGAGTATGAATGTGTACGTTGATGCATATTGTGGTAGACACAGCTGGTCATGGACATTGTCTTGTGTGCACGTGTTAGTGCGTGCAAGAAAAGAGGAAGAAAAAAGAAAGGTTTTTATCTGTGGACACACAACGCCAGGCATATACAGAGAACACTCTTGTGTAACAGTAAAATGCAGTTAAGAAATCTCTTCTGAAAATAAGGCATAACATATATAGCAGAACGTTAAGATCCTTAGAGCTTTTTAGGGGTCTGGTGGCCTAGACAACCCAGGCTGATTTTGACATGGACATAGTGGTGACATTTGTCGTCAACTGTACCCATTTTAAAACCATCCCTGATAAGAGCTGTGTACTGAAATTTGCAGTAGCTTGTGTGGGGTACTGGAGTTGGTTTGGTTATTAATTTAATCTTCCTCGCAGTCCGAGATGTGTACAGGAGGTCATTATAGCATGAGCTAGGGTTGGTGACAGTTTACTTCTGTCACAGACTGAGATGCGCAAAGAAGGTCATTATAGCTTTTGTAGCTTCTTTCTTTAGGCCATCACTGGATGAAAAGGTTAATTAAGAAAAACTCTAAAATGCATTTCAGAACATCTAGAAACCCATGGCTTCTGGAATAAAGCGGAAGAATAATGGAAAATGTGAGAAACTGAACAAATGTGCATAGGTTAAGGAGCCTGTGATTGAAGGAGAACAAGGCACAGCATTGCAGGATGTGTATATGGGGGTGGCTGAAAGAGTAGGCAGCAGGGGGTGGGAGTGAGGGTGCTAAGGAGGCCTTTGTCTAGGTCTCCATCTCATGTAAAACTGGTTCTGTATATAGGATTGCTGAAGTATGTAACATCATTGCAACTAAATATCAATCACTGTGAATATCCCTTTGTTAAATGGGCCAACGTGGTGTGGTATACAGTCCTGTTGTAATGTGAGAGGATTAAAGCTACAGATCAGTTTGCACAAGCTACTCCTAGAACTTTGCAGCATGAACTAAAGGGTTGCTTAGGTGGGGTGGCAGTGACAAGGTTAGTACTTAGACTGGAAGTGTCCAAGGGGCCTCTATCCTTGGCACTTGCTGGAGGCTCCCAAAATTCTAACTACAGACCTGGCAGTGCTCTGAAGCTGGATAGCTGCTGATTTGAAAGATCTGTCTGGAAAGTAGTATAGGCAGAAGGGTGAACTCTGGTTTACTGGTACAGCAATCTCTTGAAGAGATGGTGTTTTCAGACTAGTCTGTCTCATGTTCAGAGGCATGAAGAAAATAAGAATACTAAAGGGAAATGACACTAAAGCACCTTTTTATCTTGTAACTTTTTCTTCTGTTTTAACATTTTCACTAAAAGTGTTGAAAAAAGTGCAATGAACATTGTTTTACTTTAGAGCTGCTTTACCTGTCTTTGTAATGAATGCTTCTGTACTCGTTGCTGAAATTCCTGATCTTATGCTGGGTTGTCCATTGAGTAGCTGGTCATGTGACACTTCCCTTTAATAGCGGGGTACTAAACAGTGGGTAATTGCAGTGAATTATTGTGAACATTGTTTTATGTTTTACCCATTTCTTTATAGTTGCAGGTGTGTCATAGATCTTTTTTTTTCCAGGTTTCTTTTGAAGGATGGTCAGCTATGGCTGTGTGCTCCCCAAGCCAAACAGATATGGAGATGTCTTGCAGAAAATGCTGTTTTTCTGTGTGATCGGGAATCTTGTTTTAAATGGTACTCCAAACTAATGGGTGACGAACCGGATTTGGACCCTGACATAAATAAGGATTTCTTTGAAAATAATGTACTTCAGCTTGATCCTTCACTTCTAACAGAAAATGGGATGAAATGTTTTGAGAGGTTCTTTAAAGCTGTAAACTGTCGGGAAGGGAAGCTGGTATCAAAAAGGAGAGCCTACATGATGGATAATTTGGAGTTAATAGGTCTGGATTATCTTTGGAGGGTAAGGATGATTTTTCAATTTTTATTTTGTCCTTGGTGCTCTAAATCTGACATTGCATATCCTTCTCGGGGGGACTGTAATTGTGAATATCCTTCCTTGTGTGGCTTTTTTGATCTGGGATGGCTTTGGGTGTGTGTGTACCCTCTATCATCACACAACATTGTTAAGTTCTTTTGTTTGTCTAAAGCAGAGAATAAATATTGAAGAGATGTGTATTTTAGTCTGATTTGACCTTTGGGTTGTCTGATCTAACGTCAGCACCTTCTTTGTAAAGCTGTATGTCTGAGCCTTTGACTCCTCCCCTACCCGTAATTCCCTCCATTCCAGTGAAGTATTTCAGATCTCATTTGCTGTGTGATCATCTGAGATGTTTTTAAGGGCTTTGACGTTTTTCTGGGATAAGTGATATTTTTCTTATGTAATTTCTCTTTCCCTACCTTTTATATTACTAGTTTATATTTAGAGATAGTGAAAATAAGCTTAATCATAGATCCTTTGCAGTCTTGCAGAAGGCTTTAAGGCATCCTTCATCAGTGCCCTATTCAATGGTTCTACGCTTTCAGACCTAAAGTTAGACACGCACTCTGGGTGAACAATATTGCAAAACCCCGTCTGCTGTTGGAATCCACTTCTCTACCCCTCAGAGGGCCTTTTCTAGGAACCTTTTTAAGATGTGATTCAGGAAGTCACAGGGTTATCAGTAGGACACTCGCACACCCTCACCCTGGCAGAGGGGGAAGGCAACTCAAATGGACGTCACTGTAAAGGCAGAGGTGGACGACACAACTAGGGGTTTCACGGTCTATTTACTGGGAAACCCTACCACTGCTCCTTAAGTTACTAGACTGCTGCACACTGGAGGCAGTTAGGGGCCACATATCCTTGCACCTGCAAAGCCTGGCAAAATTTTACAACAGTTTCCTATGTGTTAAAGATGATCACCGGAATCTTTAATTTACTTTAGAAGATGATTCCCAATGTTCACCTAGGCATTTGGAATCTGCAGCATCAGAGGTTTGTAAGTTGCTAGAAAAAGTCATCCAACAGGACCAGTTATGAGTCTGTTCAAGGTTCCTTTTGGCTTCAAAAAAAGACCAGGAACCTCAGGCTAATTTTGGACCGAAGTCATCTCAGTTCATTTGAGCAAATTCCACATGGTCTCTGTGCAGTCCATATTGCCTCTTTTGAGGAAGAATGTGTATGTACTCTCTAGATCTCCAGGATGCCTACTGTCACATAAAAATATAGATTTACTCTGGTTCCCAGCCAGAAATGGAGAAATCCGTCGTTTTCAGTTCAGAGCACTGCTGTTCAGTCTCACCACCTAGGTGTTCACGAAAATTGTGGCAGTGGCAGCAGCTCATCTCAGACTGCAAGGATACATGTCTTCCCATACCTAGACAATTGGCCACTCATTGCTGCTTTCAAGGATGATCTGAGTCAACACTAGGACCTCTTACTTTACTGTATGCAGAAACTGGAGATTACATTTAATCAGTTCAAAAGTCTGTTGTCACCCACTCAGTACATAATCAGATGGCAGTTCAGTACATTCCTTCAAATTGTCAAACTTCCAAACACCAGAGTGCGATTTCTACATTTGGTGGCCTTACAGGTCATTGAGCAGCCCTTTCCTCAAGCAAGATTGATGTCCTCTATAATTACATTAGTTCCCCTAGTATGGTATTACATGGGAGTATTCCAGTGGACCCTTTCAGTTCAGTGGTTGAAAGTCTTCACTGTATTTATTCCAAGAGTCAGTTCATGCAAGTTTGCAGGGATCATATCAAATGGTGGATAACCTCCTTGTCAGTGGAGGAAAGAACAACCCTTAGCCCATCTAATCCCTGTGCCACAGTAACTGTGGACACTTCCCTCTGAGGTGGGTTTGGGGCTATTTTGAGGGGAAGACTGTTCAAGGTTTTTGTCGCCACTAGAGGCCAGCTTTCATATCAATGTCTGAGATGAGAGCGGTTCTCTTAGGATTGCTGCATTCAGGGAATCCCTCCCCATGGGTGTAACTTCTATTTAGACAGACATGGTGTTAGTCTGATATATTAATAGTGAGAACCTGATGCCCACTTTGCCAGGAAGCCATAAGAGTGTGGCAGTGAGCAATGTCTTCCCATTGTTTTGCAATAGCACCACACATTCCATGGATGTCAAATGTACTAGTGGAAAAGTTGAGCAGGTCAGTTTTTCTGCCTCATGAGTGGTCCCTCTATCAGACAGTGGCAGCACAGATTTTCAGCTGCTGGGGCCAAACTTGCTGAGATTTTTCTGCCTTGTACCTAAACAAAATTTATTCGGAAAGCAAGAAAGTGCAGTGCCAGAATGGTCCTCATTGCTCTGTTTTGGTCCCAGCATGTTTGGTTCCCATCATATGGCCTCATTTCCTACATGGGTGTTGAATTTGAATCATGACGACCTGACTAACCTGTTCAGATTTTGTCTCGCATTGAAAGTCCCTGAAGCTTGACTTGCATGGTTTCTTAAATTATAACAATAATTAGAAATGCCAGGTTATCTTCTTTAGTTCACATTATTTCTACTTCTCAAAAACAGCCTACCAAAAAGATACATCAAAGAAAATGGAAAACATTTTCTGTTTGGGCATCATCGAAAGAGTGAAATCCTTTCTCTGCGCCCCTTCTGTCAATCTTAGAATTGTTGTCAGATCTTTTGCAGAAAGTTTCCGTTTTCTCTGCTGTCAGTGCAGATGGCTGCTGCATCAAATTTTGACATAGGGCACAATGATATTTCCATAGCCTCTCATTGTTTCTAAAGTCTTCCTCAAGGGCACTTTCTTACTCAGGCCTCCAGTTAGAGATCCAGTTCCTGAATGAATCATCACTTTTATGCTTCAAGCCTTGACCCAAACACGCTGTGAATCAGCAGCTTCAGGAGACTTGGTTTCTTTCGTGGAAGACTATTCTTGTTGCAATTACCTCCGCTAAATGAATTTCTGAATTACAAGTACTGTCTTGCAAACCACCACATTTTGTTTTTCATAAAGAAAGTAACCTTGACAATTTTTTTTCTGCCAAAAATGACATACAAAACAAGTATAAATCAGTCAAATTTAGTCTTATTTCCCAGATTCTCAAACAAAGTGCTATTCTTGCTAGATGTTAATCGATAGTTCATATTTTGCTTAAAACCAGACCATGATATCAGAAAGTCAGACCAACCATTCATATCCTTGTATATGTCAAAGTTGGGTAAAAGTATATCAAAATCATGATTAGTAAATGACTGCTTGAATGCATTTCTTACATTTATAATAAACTGGGATTACCTTTGCAAACAGCTCATTCTACAAGAGCAGTGGCTACTTCTACAGCTTTCATGAAGAGAGTTCCCAGTGATGACATTTGTACAGCAGCAACATGGTCCACTGTCCATACCTTTGTATCCCATTACAAATTGGACGTGCAGTCCAGATCATGTTCTTTCAGTTCCACCATTCTCAGGAATGTCCTTTAACACTACCCATGTGGTGTTCAACTTGGGAATCTGTCCCAGAGGTCGAATCAGAGGAAAATAAACCATATGGAATGTGACAGTTATGTACTTACCATAATGATAGATCCATGTTTAATTTTCATTCGATTAAACATTCAACTTCCTTCCCCCTTATAGTATTGTCACTGATGGCTTCTGGCGACTAGATAAACCTCATCTGAGACACTTGTTAGTGAAATTCTGTATGCTGTACCATACTATAGAGATCATGTCCCCTAGCACCTAGATGTTTGTTGTAAGTTACAGATAATATCTTGTGATAGGTCAACTAACTTGAACTGAGTACTTCAGTGGAATGAAGTCAATTACAGGTAGAGGAGAAGACTGAGCCTTGGATCTGCAGCTTTATAGAAAAGGCACTGAGGTCAGATCAGACAACCCAAAGGCTGAACCAGACTAAAATGAGACAACACTGATCTTCTGTTATGGTAAATATATAACTTTCGTTTTCATGTGGCGTCCAAGTCTCTGTCCAGATTGTACAATGGCATGGACTATATTGTGTTGGGCAGGAGCATTTTTGTAAAGAACTGCAGCATGTTCAATACTTGGATCAGTGTTGCAGTAGCCTAAGCTATTTTGGTCTTACCCCCCTGCACCAGTCCGCTTCCCAGAATTCTGGGGAGCCCTGCAAACACTCCAATTGCCAGGAGCCCACAAGGCACTCCATTTAAGAGGTATATGAGGCACCAGAAAGCATCATTTTTTTACCGCCAGAGTTAGCACTTCAGTCAATTCAGTGATTCACTGCTAACGATCCTTCAAGAGTCAAGCAGGGGAAAGTCTTGTATTTAAATTGTGTTTTATGAGGAAAACTAGAGTTTTCTGTTATTACTTGCACTGACAACCAGATTAGGACTGTCATTTTAGTTTGAAGGGAACTTGTCACATTGGTGCTTGTGTAATCTTTTTATTAGAAAAAGTTTTTTTTTGACTAACAACTTAAGATTTTGTTTGTGACACGATACTGTGCTTATTTGGAGCTTTCAGTAGATTACCACATAACCCCTTGTTCTCTTCCATTCCCCTTACTTGACTCATCAAGGCTCTCCTACCTACATTCCAGACCTCTTGTCATACTGATGGAGCAGCAGTCTATCTCTGTTGGTCATACCCTCCTTGACACGCGCACAAAAAAAAAAAAAAAAACATGTAAGGAGTCTTGCCTATCAGACTGGTTCTTAGTTCACCTCAATGACTGGAGGGTGAGAATGTTGTGGTCCTTTTTTTCCTTGGGTGCAAATACCTGTCCTAACCACCATAGAGTAGGAGTTAGCCACATCATCTGTGTCTGTAGGGATGTTCTTGGTATCCAAGTGTCAAGCTTTGTTCAAGGACATTATTTTAGTGAGAAACGTCCAATGTTATGTAGTCCTATCTCACCATTATTACATGTGGGTTCAGAGCCGATACTCTGCTCCGACTCGGCCGCTTTTAGAAAGGCTGAAAACTTCTGATTGGCTCGTGGGTAGGAGGTATCCCATATTGCATGAGCGCACTCCCCAGATCTCGTTTGCCGCATCTTCAGTCGGAAGCTTTCTTGGTTGGCCGTGGCGAAGTGATACAATTTTTTATTACCGTTATTTCTTTTTCAGGAATTTATTGCTTATAGACAATTCTTCTGTCATAGTTTATTACTGATAAGTCATTTTGTAACTTCCTATTTGTGACTTCTACCGGATTTGACTTGGTTTTCGCATTTTTGTTTTTCTGGGCGTGTTGCTTTATGGTATCCCGTGAGTGTGTGTATTTTTTGCTTTGACTACACCATTTAAGTTTAGAGATTCTAGTTTTGTCCCCCCCCCCTTTTTTTTTTTTTTTTTTTTACTAGGTCCGTTTAAGTTAGATGACCTAGTTCTCCCCCTCCCTTTTTCTTAGAGTGCATAGGGCTAAATCGGTTTGAGGATCTAGTTCCTGTCGTTTTGTGCAAGTGTGTTGGGTTTTCTTGGCTGTCAATATGTCTAAAGAACACAAACCCTCAGGCTTTAAGAAGTGCATTCACTGATGGACATAGCGTTTGTGTATATTGCTTAGGGGCCATACACTTGCAAGAAACCTGCCTTTTCTGCCATTCTTTTAGCCTAGAGTGCTCCAGGAACGGAAGAATAAACTTACCTTAAAAGGTCTGTTGAAACCTTCCTTCGAAGAATATCTAGCCAGTTCCTCTTCCTGTCCTAAGTCGCAGTCTTCTAGGAAGGATAAGGGTAGATCTTCAAAACGGCCTTCTCTGGCTCCAACATCTGCCTCTGAACCACCACAGAAGTTACACAAAGTGGAGTTGGTTGATTTTGAATATAGATCCTGAAGTATCGGTAGCAAGTGTTTCGGTGCTGATTACTAGCAGCCCTCTTTGGAGCCTGCCAACGGATATTCCACCAGTCGCCCCTAACCTTAAATCGCTGATACTACAGAGAACAAGGTCACCCACGCTGTCCTCCAGATCCTCCAGGAGTCTATCTGAAGAAGACATTGAGAGAGTGGTGCACAGACTCCTGAAGTCGTTGGCCTTGCCAAAATTTTTATCGGCTCCGACCCAAGCTGCCTCGAAGCAGACTCCTTCTACCTATTTTGCTGTGATTCCTCCTTCAACCCAGATACCCAGATTGGGCCTTCAGAGCCGATATTGCCGGTACAGACTACAGTGGACTCTTCGGTTCCAGTACCTTGTATGGTTGTCTCGGAGCAAAGTTCTGCTCCAACACTCTCAGCGCAGTCTGAAGTGTCTAGTGTCTGAAGTTCCTCAGTCGGCCCCGATGGGGACACTTGGACCCAAACTTTTTCGGTGCAGAGTCTCCCTTTGGGTGAGTTGGCCCGAGTGAGCTTGGACCCTACATCGTTCTCTGAGCCGGTCCTTCTGGAGCCGTAGGCACCGCTGGTTTCTTCGGAACAGATGCGTCCTTCGAGCCAGAGGAATTGGTCTTCGTGAAGATGAGGAGCATGCTGGATAGCTCATCTGCCCCACATAGAAGTACCAATGCTATACTCCCTCAAGTGCGGACTACAGTCTCAGTATCTTCTCTTCCCCCGGATGGCAGAGACCCACAGCCTCAGGACCCCCACTTGGGTGGCCCCCAATCTTCAGAGGTCTCCCCAGAGAACCCCGCTGAGGAGCCCCCTCGGAAGAGATAATGTAAGAGGAAGCATGTAGACTCCTCTGAGTCTCTCATATCTGACACTGACCTCGATGAGTCAGAGGGGTCCCTTAAGTCGTCCTCTGAGGATGTCTCCTTTGCAGACATCTTGGAGATCCTCAAGCAGAGAGGTGGCTGGCCCACTGTTACTCCGTCTGATGAGGAGTCAATGTACCTGAAGGCTTTCGGGTCTCAACCCTCAGCTTCATGGGCGTCTCCCCCATTTGACGAGTTATTGGATCTTGTGAGTCAGAAGGTATGGCAGACTCCTGATGCAGTGGAACCGGTCCCCAGGAGACCAAACAAGTTTCTTTCCGCCCCTAAAGACAAGGAATTTTTATCCAAGGGCTTACCTGTAGATGCTGTGGTAGTGGCAGCCACTAGGAAGGAGCTAGCAGAGACTTCTATCCATCCACCCAGTAAGGAGTCCCGAACGATCGATGGATACATTTCTACACATTGCCACTCAAACGGATGACCAGATCTGCTCCCCCAAATCAGTGGGCAGAGGCCCAGAAGGAAGTTCTGTCCCTCATGAACATGGGGGCTATTCAGCCAGTACCAGAAGAGGAAAAGGGACAAGGTTTCTATTCCAGACTTTTCCTGGTACCCACAAAAAACAAATCATGGTGTCCAATTCAGGACTTATCCACTCTAAACAAGTTTCTGGACATTCCAAAATTCAAGATGCTGACTCTTTATCGGTTACTGCCTGTGCTAGGCAAAGATGCCTGGTTGGTAACTCGAGGCTTACCTGCATATCCCAATCGGGGAATCTTGCAGAAGATACCTCCGCTTCAAAGCAGGCTACTTGCATTACCAGTTCTCTGCACTGCCCTTTGGCTTATCTACTGCGCCCAGGGTCTTCACAAAGTGCTTGGCACCAGTAATTGCATTTTCAGGCAAAGAAATATTCAAATATATCCATACCTGGACGATTGTCTAATTCAGGCAGAAAACAAGGACATTCTTCTAAAGCATCTGGCATTTGTAAAAAGAGTTCTAACTTGTCTAAGGTACACCATAAATGAAAAGAAATCACAACTGGTACCATCAAAATTACATTCCTGGGTGCAAGCTTGAATACAACTGCCCAGGTGACTTACCTTATGCCAGAAAAGCAATTTCAGTTGGTGACTTCAAACAGGTGGCCACAAAAACCCTGCTATCTGCAAGACAAATTTTGCATGCCTTGGGGTTCATGGCCTCATGCATTCTTCTTATTCCGTGTGCAAGATTGCATATGAGGAAACTTCAGTGGTACTTAGTTTATGGAGTCAACATTGTCACAGCCCGGAAACAATGATTCCTATTATACCTTGCCTGCAACTAGAGTTCCTATGGTGGGCAGAGGGCTGCCACCAAAACAAGGGACTGCCATTCACTCCATCCCCTGCCGCCCAAACCCTGACTACAGACGCATCAGACTATGCTTGGGGGGCTCATCTGGCAGGGAAGTGCATTCAGAGCAAATGGAGCACAAATCAAATGTACCTACATATCAATCAGAAAGAGATGCTAGCTGTCCAGAATGCACTGACTGCCTTCAAGGACTACCTTCATCCAGGACAACTAATGATAAAGACAGACAACACCACAGTTATATGGTACATAAACAAGCAGAGGGGTACACATTCCTACCCCCTTTGCAGACTAGCCGTGGCATTGTGGAACACGGCCTTGACCTATCAAATACAACTACAAGCTCAATTTCTGCCAGGAAAGCTGAATACTCTGGCAGACAAACTAAGCAGAAATATTATCGATTCACACGAATGGAAACTGGAACCACAAGATCTGAAGCAGGAAGACTTCATTTGTCTGCAACCTGTGGGATTCGGATCAGACATCGGATCCGAGCTGGCAATTCATAAGCTTTAGGATCTGAGCTCCTAGCTCCTCCCTTTACCCTTAATCCCCTGCTAAGCCCCGACTGACCCCAGATTCCGTTTGCCGCGTTCAGTAGCTGACAGGATTTTTCGAGCTCCATAGCGAAGAAAATTGGTGACATATTTTTGACTATTTTTTTCTTCTACTTTAGCAGAAGTTAGTGTGTTTGTTTAGGCTATCCTCCCTTCTTTAGTTAACCTTTTTGGGTGTTCATTAGTGTGTGTTTGTTGTGTGTTTTTTTTTTTTTAGGGCCCGTTAGGGTGTAGCTATGTCTGAAGCCCCCAAGGCTATATTTTCTAAATGTACCGAGTGTGGCCATAAGCTTTCCCCGGCTGATGGCCACACTCTGTGCGTTAAATGCCTGGGGGTTGAACACGTTTCATCTGGTTGTACCATTTGTGCAGGGTTCAACCCCCGGGCTTTAAGGGAGCGGAGGTCGAAGTTGGTTCTGGCGGGACTTCTCCCTCCTGAATCGGCTTCGGCCTCTGCCCCTGCTATCCAGAAATTGCCAGTGGCTACTTCGGTCTCCCTTCCTCCGGCAGGGACTCAATCTCACGCTAAGAAACCGGAGGATAGGGAGACCAGGAGGTAAAGGAGAGGCACAGGGAGGGGCACCATAAGTGGTGGGACGAGGCCTCTGTCTCGGCCCTGCCGCCTAAGCGTGCCTCCCCTCTGGCTTATAAATCTCCTCCTCCTCTGCTCCGATCCCCTCTGTTCTCTCCCGGACCCGAGGAGGTGGAGAATAGACCGTCGAGGTCATCGAGGCGACACTCTAGATCCGCCTCGGTGGCCTCGTTGAGGTCAACTTTTTCTATGTCGGACGCTGATATGGACCGGATGATGAGGTGATTCATCCAGGCCCAGATGCAGATGGGAGTGCTCCTGGCCCCCCCCATCCGGGAGGGGCCTCAACCCCTTTTTTCACCCCCGTAGCTCCTTCTCTGACCCGACTCCCAGGTTCGGAGCTTTCAGAGCCGGGCAACGTTGGACCCGGGGGTGGGTCGGATCCGATTTGTCGGCGCACCTCGGATCCGATCCCTCCCTTGAGTGCTTAGGGTACTTCGGACCCGACCTCTCAGAGCCGTGGGCCTAGCCTCGGATCCGAGGGAGCCGGTGTCTCTTCGACTCCGTCTAGGTCGGAGCGCACCGGTCTCTCTGATCAGACGGTCTTGGGTCTTAGAGAAGTCGGCTCCCCCTCGGCCTTCGTTGTGGAGAGGGTTCTGTCGAGGACATCCTGACCCCCGGTCCCTGTCTCAGCTCCATCCCGCACTCCCTCGCAGCTAGGCCAGGCTCCCATCAGCCGGTCTCAGGGACAGCCCGCCTCAATGTCCCAAGTGGTTCCTTTGCAACAACTGGTTGCTGGCGAGGACTCCTCACAGTCCCCCCGAGGAAGTGCCTCGTAAGCATAAGTGTAAGAGGAGGCACGTGGAATCTTCCGAGTCTATTACTGAAGACACGGACTGGGAGGAAGGGGAGGGCTCCCCAAGATCACCCCCAGAAGATGTCTCCTTTGGAGACATTATGGAAATGTTAAGGATCGGGGGGGTGGTCTGCCCCCAAGGCCTCCTCAGACGAGTCTGTGTTCTTGGAGGCATTTGAGGCAGGCCCGTCTACTTCTTGGGTGTCCCCTCCTGCCGACCCTCTGGTGGACCTTATTGCCACGAGAGCGTGGAAGGACCCGGACACCGTAGAGCCTGTTCCCAAACGTCCGGACCGGATTCTTACTCCCCCATCGGACCGTACACATTGGACTAAGGGACCCCCAGTAGATGCCATGCTGATGGCTGCAGCCACAAAGAGGGAATTGGCTCAGGAGAGTCACTCTATGCATCCTCCGAGCAAGGAATCCCGCTCGATGGATCGCATTGGGAAGTGAGTCTTTAGTTCAGCAACCTTCTCCCTGAGGGCGCTGAACTATATGGCACACGTGATCAGGATGCAGCGAGACCTGATTAAGGAATACGCTGCATCTCCCCCAGAGTCCATTTCGGCGGAGGACAAACAAGTGTACTCCACCCGTATGGCCACTCTCAGAGCGGTGTCTAATACATCTATGCGGCTCTTATTTCACGCAACAGAGGGAGCCGCTAGAGCTAGCAGATCGGGCCTTGTTATGAGATGCGAGGCCTGGCTCCGCCACTGTGACTTCGCGGAGCCTTCAAAGCGACCTTCGCGAATGTCCCCTTCAATGGTTCTGCCCTTTTTGGCAAAACGGTTCGCGAAATGCTTGTCCAGAGCGAAAAGGACGGGAAGATGCTGTCTGCCGTCGGAGTCCGCTTCTCAGCTCCCCAGAGGTCCTTCTCGAAGAACCAAAAGGGACAGAAGAAGATGTGGTTCCAGAAATCGCAGCAACCCCAACATGCTCCGGACAACCAGTCCTTCCGTGGCAGAGGAAGACAGGGAGGTCGCCGTCCTAGAGGCAGAGGGGCTCCTAGGAACTTTGGGTCCAGAGAACCTTTCTCTGACAGACCCATGCAGCAACCCTGATGGGTTACCCGGCTGCTCCTCTCTGGAGGCAGTCGGGGGGCGTTTTTCGAGGCACCTGACATCATGGGAGTCAATCACGTCAGACCGTTGGGTGCTTCGAGTGATATCCAGAGGCTAATCAATCCCCCTTCACAGTATCCCCAGATCCAAAAACCTCCCCGATGTACCACCCGATCAAAGGGAGGTAGCAACTGTGGAAATCGCACAGCTGCTAACAAAAAGAGCCATCCAACGCGTCCCCCGAGATCAGACCGGATCAGAGTTTTACTCCAGGTTCTTCTTGGTGCCAAAAAAGGCGGGGGACTTGTGACAGGTCTAGGATCGGTCTTAACTGAACCTGTCTGTAACCAAACAAAAATTCCGGGTGGTCACCTTACAATCTATCCTCCCCCTTTTGTGGGAGAACGATTGGATGTGCTCTATAGACCTCAAGGACGCGTACTACCACATTCTAATGGACAGACTGTCCAGGAGGTTCCTTTGCTTCCGGCTGGGAGCCAGTCACTACCAGTTCAGGGTCCTTCCCTTTGGTCTCACCTCTGCCCCCAGGGTGTTTACCAAGGTACTTGCAGTGGTAGCGGCCCACCTGAGACTCCAGGGAATTCAGGTGTTTCCATACCTGGGCGACTGGCTCCTGACAGCGTCATCAAGGCATCTACTGTGCTCAGCCAGGGACTATTTCCTTCATATAGCCCCTCTGCTGGGCATCACCATAAACCGAGAAAAATTTTCCCTGTCCCCCACACATCTTATAGATTTTATAGGAGGAAGATTGGACACAAGAAACATGCGGGCATTCCTCACTCTAGATCGAATGTCCAACCTGAGGTGTCATATCACGGCCATCTTAGAACCTACTCCGACTGCAGCTATGGTCCTGAGGGCCCTAGGTTCAATGGCGGCAGCCATCCCACTCCTCCTTCACGCTCTACTACACATGAGGATCCTTCAATGGACCCTCCTGGTCCAATGGTCCCCGCTTTACCTTCCTCTCAACAGCCCGATAGCCATCAGCAGAGCATGCAAGAGCTCCCTGTTCTGGTGGCTCCAGTCGATGGACCTCCTGACAGGGAGACCCTTCTGTACTGCATTCCCCCTAGCCACAGTGACCACGGACGCTTCTCGCCTCGGGTGGGGGGGGGCATTCAGCGGGCAGGATTGTCCAAGGCACGTGGAACAGTTCAGAGACCTCCCTGCATGTAAATGTTCTGGAGATGAGGGCAGTGCTTATTAGCGTTGCAAGCACTACACAGCCTTCTTCCTGTAGGAACTATTGCTATCCAGACAGACAACATGTCGGTAGTCTGGTACATCAACAAACAGGGGGGAACCAGATCCTACCCCCTTTGTCGAGAGGCCATGAGAGTATGGGAATGGGCAATCTCCACCAACCGCTTTCTTGTGGCAACGCACATTCCGGGAAGGTCCAACATTCTAGCGGACAAGCTCAGTCGCACCATTCTTTCCCCTCACGAAAGGTCTCTCAATTCTCTAGTAGCGAAGCAGATTTTTGCCGCCTGGGGGAATCCTTGTTGCGATCTTTTTGCTTCTCCCTCAAACGCCAAATGCGACAATTTCTTCGCTCTACTTCCCCCATTCGGGGAATCCCCGAGAGACGCCCTGGTGCATGCTTGGCCTCCCGGTCTCCTATATGCTTATCCTCCTCTTCCTCTAATGCAAAAACTATTACAGAAAGCCAGCAGTTTGGGGAGCAGAATGATTCTCATTGCCCCATTCTGGCCTCGTCAACCATGGTTCTCTTATGTATGGTCTCACCGAATGAATCCACCCTGGATTCTAGATCCAATTCCGGATCTCATTTCCCATCCTCAGGGGCTTCCAATCCCGAACCTTCACACTCTGAAATTGACAGCTTGGCTGCTCCAGTTCCATCCCTAATAAGGACTCCTGGTATCTCTTCACCAGTGAAAGCCATCATAGTGGCTGCCCATAAACCTTCTACTAGGAAGGTTTATCGAAGCGGTTCTCTATTATCTCTACATAAAAATCTTGATCCCTTTTCCGTGCCACTCTCTGCGGTACTAGACTTCTTGACAGACCTTTTCCAACAAGGAGCAAGCCCTTCAGTAAAGGTACAGATGGCAGCCATTTCTCATTACCATGTGGGTCATGACTCGACACCTCTCATGGCTGCAAAAATTTGTAAAACCTTTCTTAAGGGTGCTTTCCTCTTAAGACCTCCTGTTAAGGAAGCCATACCACCTTGGGACTTATCTTTAGTGCTGCAGGCCCTAACCGCTCCTCCTTTTGAACCTGCAGCCTCTGTGGACTTGAAGTATCTTTCCTGGAAAACTGCTTTCTTAGTGGCCATTACGTCAGCTAGAAGAGTTTCAGAACTCCAAGCTCTGTGCGTCAAACCACCTTATCTCTCCTTTTTTCCTGATAGGGTCTCCCTCAGGACCAATCCTTCCTTTCTTCCAAAGATTGCTTCCGAATCCAATATTAACCAATCTATTAATTTGCCAGTTTTCTTTCCCAAATATAAAAACAAGGGAGAATATAAACTGCATTCCTTAGATGTTCATAGACAACTGCGTTTCTACATTCACAGAACAGCTGGTCATAGACAAATCCGATCAACTGTTCGTCTCCTTTGCAAAATTCGCACTGGGTAAGGCAGTCTCTAAGGTCACCTTGTCAAAGTGGATTTCTAATTGTATTTTGCAGGCTTATGACACCTCAGGAAGGCCAGCTCCTCAGAGAATTACAGCACATTCTACAAGAGCAGTATCTGCTTCTGCTGCCTTTAAATCTAGATTACCATTAGATGATATCTGTGCAGCAGCCACTTGGACCTCATCTCATACTTTCATTTCACATTATAAAGTGGACGTTGTTTCCAGAGGGGGAGAGCATCCTTTGGCTCTGCGGTGCTCCGGAACATCCTTCCATGACGGCCGCCCAAGATCCAGGTAGCTGGGGACTCTGTCCCACAGGTTGCAGACAAATTAAGTCTTCCTACTTCAGATTAAGAAGTTATGTACTCACCATAATGTTCCATCTGAGTAGGTGACTTCATTTGGATGCAACCATCCCCCCTCCATCCCCCTGACCTTTCATGGCGCTATTAGTCTTGGTTTCCCAGGATTCTGTTATACTGGTATTCACAGGGCAAACTCAATCTGAGGTCAGTCAGGGCTTAGCAGGGGATTATGGGTAAAGGGAGGAGCTAGGAGCTCTGATCCTAAAGCTTATGAATTGCCGGCACGGATCCGATGTCGGATCCGAATCCCACAGGTTGCATCCAAATGAAGTCACCTACTGAGATGGAACGTTATGGTGAGTACATAACTTATTTTCATCATGTTGACACAAATGGGGGAGTCTAGGCATAGATCTTTTTGCCTCTCCCCAGAACTATCCGTTGGACAAATTCTGCACAAGAATGCATCACAAAAAAGCTTGGAAGGTGGATGCTGTATCATTCAGATGGAAAAACCTATCAGTCTATGTTTTTCCTCCTCTGCCTCTGCTCTCCAAAGTTCTACTAAAAGCCAAACTGGACAATCCAAAAATTATTCTGATTGTACCAGACTGGCCTCGCCAACACTGGTACCCACTCCTGCGCAATGTCACACCTTCCTCGGGCGCCTTACCTACTGTCTCAGCAGAACTACCAAATTCTGCACACTTGGCTCCAAACTTTGAATCTTGTGACGTGGCTAATCAACTAATTTCACCCTTGGCATCCCTCAGCAAACCTGTGATGGATGTCATTTTGGAGGCTAGAAGGCCTAGTACTAGAAAATCTTATGCTGACAAATGGAAACGATGCTGTGCCTGGAACCAATCACAAGGAATAAGCACAGCAATGCCCAGTATTCCTCAGATTCTGCAATACTTAACTGAGATGCTTCACAAGGGCCTATCTTTTTCTTCCATAAAAATCCATGCCTCTGCCATTTCAGATTATTACAACACAGAATCTCCCCTCTTCTCCCATCCTCTGCTAAAGCAGTATCTCAGAGGGGCCAAAATTTAAGACCTCCCAGGAGAGCACCTACTCCTGCATGGGACCACAGTTTTGTTTTGGAAAAACTCACTCTCCCTCCTTTTGAGCCAGCTGCTACTGCATACCTAAAATTTCTCTCCTGGAAAACAGCTTTCCTTTTGGCAGTCAATTTAGCTAGAAGGATTTTAGAAGGATTTCAGAATTACAGGCTCTTATGGCAGTGGAGCCTTTCATTATTTTTCGTCCGGACAACGTGGCTCTCAGGACCAATCCATCTTTCATGACTAAGCTGGTATCCAGTGTGGCTCTTAATCAGACCATTCATCTGCCAACTTTCTTCCCCAATCCACAGAACAATGGTGAGCAGATTCTGCATTCATTGGATGTACACAGACTACTTAGATTCTACTTAAACAGGACAAAATCTCTAAGAAAATCTGAACAACTATTGGTGTTTGCTGCAGGGGCAGAGGGAAAGGCTTATTTCAAAGCAGACTATTTCCAAATGGATAAGCCATTGTATTAGTTTCTGCTATATGCACCATGGTAAACCTATCCCCAAGGGGATCAGATCTCATTCCACCAGGGCTGCATCTACTTCTGCAGCCTTTCTCAGAGGGGTTCCTACCAGAGACATTCTAGAAGCTGCTACCTGGAGCTCAGTTCATACGTTCACCAAACATTACCATTTACCTCTCTCCTCTAAATCCAGAGCTGGCTTTGCCACTGTTGTCCTGCAGGGCCTTGTTATAGCTGCTCCTAATGCTGTATAAACCCATCCTCCCACCCATAGCTTTGGGATTCTACCCAAATGTAATGACTGCAACATTGAAACACGAAGAACATAGTACAGTTGTGTACACTTACCATAAATGTAGATGTTCGAGTATATTCACTGTTGCAGTCCTGGTTACTCACCCTCCAGCCCCGTTTTTTTATTATTATACCTCCCCTTTCTTTTACTATGCTTAAAAGCCTTTTTGGTGTATTTGCTTTTGTTTGGAGGTATATTTTTTGTGTTTTAAATTATATACATACAGATATATATATATATATATATATATATATATACATACATACATACATACATATATATATATATATATATATATATATATATATATATATATATATATATATAATTTTTTTTTTTTTTTTTGCTCCCCATTTGGGGGGCACCTGACATCTGGGGCAAGAAAAACTGATGTAATGGCGTCTGCTGCATGTTTTATACCCCTGACAACCTGACGTCATGGAAGAAGGGACAGCAACCGACGGAGGACCCAAGACTTTGTTAATCAGGCCGACTGAGGGCAACTTGCCAGCAGATTGCCCAAATGTAATGACTGCAACAGTGAATACACTCGAACATCTACATTTCTGGTAAGTGTACACAACTGTACTTTTCTCCCTCATTCCCCCTCCGGGAGAGTCTCCGAGAGATGCACTCGTCCCACGATTGGCCCCTGGGACTACTTTATGCATTTCCTCCGTTTGTACTCATTCCCAAGGTTATACAAAAAGCAGTGTTGGGAAGCAAGATGATCCTCATCACTCCTTACTAGCCTCGTCCGATTTGGTTCCCTTTCTTCGGGCCTCACCTGTTAGACTATCCATAGACCCTTGACCCAGTTCCAGACCTCTTGACACACGTCAGGTTCTCTTCATCCCTGTCTCTACACACACAAACTGACACCATGGCTGCTCCAGTTCCATCTTTAGTCAGACGTCACGATCTGTCTCCAGCTGTAACCCATACCATTACCTCTTCTCAGAAGCCCTCGACTAGAAAATTGTATAACAGCAAATGGAAGAGATTTCCTATATGGGCAGACAACAGGAAGGTTAATCCATTTACAGCTCCTGTTCCTATTATCTTAGAGTTCCTATCAGATCTTTTTCACCAGGGATCAGCAGCTGCTTCACTCAGAGTTCAGCTAGCAGTGATATCTAATTTTCATGTTGGAATTAATGATTCTAACCTGATGTCCCTCAAACTTTGCAAGGTTTTCCTCTAAGGTTCTGTGATGTTAAGACCTCTTGTTCAAGATCCCATCCCTCCCTGGGATCTAAATCTAGTCCTTTCTACACTTCGCCACCTTTTGAACCAGCCCATAGCTGTCAATTGAAGTTTGTCATGGAAGACTCTTTTCTGGTGGCGATAACTTCAGCCAGACGACTTTCCAAACTGCAAGCCCTATCAGTTAAACCTCTATACTTCATTTTTCACAAAGATAGGGTCTCTCTCCGGACAAATCCTTCCTTTATCCCCAAGGTCTGCTCACATTTTCACTTGAATCAAACTATCGAATTGCCAGTATTCTTTCCCAATCGCACCAATAAAGTAGAGTATAGATTTCACCAATTGAATGTGCATAGTAAATTGCGTTTCTACATCCATAGAACTAAAGGATTTAGAAAATCAGACCAGCTATTCGTTTCCTTTGCTGAAACGAGGATGGGTTTGCCAGTTTCTAAGGTCACGCGATCAAGCTGGATCTCTTAACTGCATCTCTTTCATTTATACTTCTGAGGGAAGAGAGTTACCCCTTAAAGTCAAAGCACATTCTACCAGATCATTTTCTACTTTTGCTGCCTTCCAAGCCAGGACTCCTATTGATAATATATGTGCAGCAGCAACATGGGCTACCCCACATACCTTCATTACCCATTACAAATTCAACCTAACTTCCAGGGGTAGGGCCTCATTTGGTTCCGTGGTACTCAGGAGTATTTTCCAGTGAGCCACCCATACAAGATGTTAGGGACGCTGTCCCACACGTAATAATGGAGGCGAGATAGGACTATATAACATAAAGAAGTTATGTACTCACCATAACGTTCCATGTATGTGGTCCATTTCACCGAACATTATTACGAACCCACCCACCAGCCCCTTTCCTGGAGGATCTGGAAACAGTTTCTATGGTGTTTTTTTTACTATAAAAGACACTTTTATTAGGGTTTTTCTTCCGTACCTTTACTCTCTTTTTCTAACTTTTCTCCTTTTATAGACTAGCAGCAAACAAGATCTGGGGAGTGTGCTCATGCACCATGGGATACCTCCTAGCCATGAGCCAGTCAGAAGTTTTCAGGCTTTCTAAGAGAGGCCGAGTCGGAGCTGAGGATTGGCTCTGAACCCACACATAATGTTCGGCGAGATGTATTACATACATGGAACGTTATGGCTAGTACATAACTTCTTTTTCTCCTGCTTCTGTTTTCATGGGCAGAGTAGATTTATTGAGATTTGCCAGGAAATGTATTACTGCTTTTTTACTTTCCTTTGAAATCTTCTGATAAGAAAAGGAAGAGTTTATTCTCATTCTAACATGATTTTTAATCAGAAGCGCACTCAGTGCAGGGGGTGGGGTACTTCAGGAGCCTCTTCTCAGTCAGAGGACAGTATAGCTTAAGATTATCATTCTGAAGAAATTACTTTCACCAACATTTCTCTGATCTAAAAGATGTTTCAGTGGAATCAGAATTACATTCCAATGGCCTGAAAATGTATTATGATTTGTTACAGCTGCAGATATAAAGCTGCAGCTGTCCCCTACGCTATTGCTTGCTATAGAGAATGTTTTTTTTTCACGGCATCAGGCCTTCCTGATGGTGAGCCTCTTAACCTTATGCAATCTGACAGGTTATACAAGATGCCAAAGATGTGCAGGTACTTCCTTTTATATTCCTAAAGCAGACCCAGCAGTCATTTCTTTCCAAATCAGGCTACTGCTAACCCCATCCCTTCTGATAAAAGGTGGGAAAACAATGTATAATCTGGGGAAGAAAATACATTCCTGTAGTATGCACTTGGCAGTTTAAAAACCTTAAAGTTAAAGTTTTTGCTTGTCTTTTGAGAACATGCAGAAGTTAATGGTTAACTTACCTTCTGAGGTCAAGAATGCATTTAATGCTTCTGTGACAGTTTTCATAGGTTACTAAGCATATTTTAAAATGTACAAAGAGAAGGAAACTGTGCCAAGAGCAAAAGCCAACAAAAAATACTAAGTTAAAGTACAGTGGGGGCTGGTAGTAAACGCCTAGCTCACAGGATGAAAGTCAAGCTATTATTAAAAAATCCACTCAATAAAACGTATAGTACCAGCATTAAACGTATTAACTTTATCACTGAGTTTTTCGTCCCTATAGTACTGGGACTTCATCAGACCATAAACCCAGAAAAAAGCTATATTTATATTTCTCTGTTTCCTAGCAGTGGAGTAGCACAATCCGACCACCGATCCTTGAAAGCCTGCAGAGGAACTCTCCTTTTAGCAGCAGGGAAGCCCTAAATGGCTTGTCGCTCAAAACTGTTTGTTTTTTTTTTTTTTTTTTAGGCAGCTTAGTTCGAGCTTTCTAATGGCTTGAGTGTGCAGAAGGTGCCTTTCAGTTTTGGAAGCTAGCCGGCTGTTATAATCTTGGTAGGATTTGACCCATATAGCTAAGGGTGCTGCAGTGATCAGTATGATAAACATCATATTGTGTCATATTGTGTCAGTGGTGCAACAGGTAATGCACTCGCTTGTGATGCAGAAGGCTGTGGGTTCTGTTCCTGCATATCAGGTAGATCAATTGTTGACACTGTAGTGCTGTGTATTGGGATGCTGCACTCCTGAATGTGCCTTCCTTTGAATGAGTTTTAAACCCAGGCCCCATCTGCTTGAGCTGATGGTAGCTCAGGTGGATGTAAAAGATCTCATGGCACCTGTCGAAAAGAGTAGGGGACCTTTATTTACAAAAATAACTATGTACAAAATGTTTACATATGTACAAATGTGTAAATATACAAATCTGTTCACACTTTCATAATTTCCTTTATAATCATACTACATTTTCATCCCTATTAGACCCTCCCACTCCCATTACCATCTGGTTTTACTTAATATTGCTGCTAAAATCCATTTAATTTAAAATATTTCTTTTATTCTTTCATTCCATTTAACAAGAATTTGTATTCTGTTAACATATTCTTGACTTCTGTTCTTATAATATCCATATTTAATCATATACATGTTTATTTTATCTATTTATTTTATATAATTGAAAATCTTATATAGTTTTCCTCATAACTGTGTTTTACTGTTTTTTGCATTTCAAAAACGCATGTTCTGTAGTTTCTGCTTGACAATGTAAAAATATTGCATCACTTTTTTTGTGACATACTTCCTTTTACTGACAATTACCAGTCTCCACAAAAATCTTGGCATTCTACTTTTTGATTATATAATTTGCTTTTTATAACTTTACATTTTTCATCTGTTACATTTCCCATAATGTTACCTAGTAATGTTTTATTACATTATTGTACCATACTTTTTCTTTCTTTTTTGTATTATTTTTTATTTTCCACAAAAGTGTTTTTTTCTTGGTAATATTTTATTTCTTCATTTATTCACCTTTTCTCATTGACTTTTTTGCCATACCCCAAAATGTATTGTTATATTTATACAGTTTTACTGCTAATCCATTGTCTTTTTCATTTAGTCACTTTAACACTTGGTGCACATTTAGTAAAGCAACATATACTGCTAACCCTAAACCACCTCCTAGTTTATTTGCATACAAAACTCTTTTTACTGGGTTTAATCTAGAACCCCACGTAAAAGGGGAAAAAAATCTTCAATATTTCCGTTTCAAATACTGTTGGCAGCATAAGTACACTTGCATTTGTTATTTTTCCCATCTGTACTGAATTTATCAAGTAAACCTTTTTTCTGAATGATTTGTGTTCTTCAGAAAAAATGTTTCTTTTGTTCTGTTTTTCTTTTCCCTTTGAATTCTACTTATCTTTATTCTCAAATTTTATACCAATCAGAAATGTAATTCATTGTAAAATGTGTATCCCCAATTTTTACTACATCACCTAAACCTTTGCTTTTCTCTCTAAAGCCATCCTTATAGTCTTTAGACACTCATTTTTGTAAACTATTACTTGTATCCAAGTTTTGTTTTTTGCAATTGTTAATGTCATCTGCTTATGTTAACAGAAATGAAATTAACCCTTTAGGTGTTATATAACCTGCCTCCTTCATTTTGTAATTTGTTTCACATACTATCACATTTGTAACTAATACAAAGAGTGTACAACTCATTGGATATTCCCGTCTTGCACCACTTTTCATATGCATTTCTTGGCTTAACCAGCCAATTAATTATAAGTATTTTTACTTTAATATTACTGTGCACTGACACGCATAACTTCCTAACTTTCGTTCTTAAATTCTTTCATTATTACCCATAAGATCTCATGTCCAATTGTGTCAGATGCCTTAAGGTCTCCTGTCATGATATCTTCCACGATGTCCTTCAAGGATGCATCTGCAGTCCTTACATATGGGTTGTCCTGCCTCAGGCAGCCCTTCGGTCGGCCGGATTCCAAAGTCTGGGTCCGGCGTCGGCTGATGTCGCCCTTTCCCCAACGTCAGTGCGACTGGGGTATAAAAGCGTAAGCCGACGCCATGTTCCTCGGTCTTTCTTGCCGTGAGGTGCCCGAAGCAGAAGCAGTTCGCAAGTGCCGGTCGGCCAGCTCCTGTGATTTCAGCTACCGAAGACTTCAAAAAAGCTAAGTACCCCGTTGGAGACTCTTTCTTGCCTCAGCCGATGTCAGATCAAATGGTTAAAGTTAACAATTGTTTATCTTGTGGGAAACAAATACCTCATAAGGATTTCCACTCTTACTGCTTACCCTGCCTAGGCCCAGACCACGACGTCTCGGCCTGTTCAGCCTGTGCTTCCTTCAATAAACGCACTCTTAGGCGTCGGGCAGAGTTTGCAGAGGAATTTTTTGGGGAAAATGTGTGCTATATCATGCCGTCGGAGCTTCCGACAGCACATTTACCCAAAAAACAAAAGGATAAGGACCGACACACGCGGTCCGCGGTTTCAACAGACTCCATGCCTAGGCCTACCGCGAGTGTCTCTGTCTCTTCTGAAGCCGAAACTCTACCGCTTCAGACCGACGACACCGCACAACCGGTAACTTCGGTACCGGAGGCCATCCCTGAGTCGGTCATAGAATTTCCATCTGAAACCGGTGCTCAGGAAATTTCCGACACCATTTCTGTTGATAAAACTACCCCAGCACGTGGGGCAGCCAGGCCTCCTGTATCCATGTCCATTAAGGCCTTTACACGGGCTAAAGCTGCTAAACAGACCAAATCTCTCCCTCCCAAGGCTATTCCTCAGGGATCCACTACCGGTTCACAAATCTTAAGTTTGGCTGAGGATCTTATTTCCTTAATCAGGGGCTCTCAGCCGCATCCAGACAGGGGCTCTCAACCTCCTCTAGACAAAAGGTCCAGGGTTGAGCAGGCAGATCCCCAGTCTTCTGATGAGGCCTCAGATGAGACTGCCCTTTCAGATTACCAGGAGGAGGCCCTTCTGGCCTACAAGGATTCTGGTGCAGAGGAATCTATTCCCTCGGCCTCCCCACCTGAAGAGTTTTCCTTTGGGGAGACCCTTCACTCCATGAGAGAGCATTTCAAATGGCAAGGCCAGGAATTCTCTGATTCCAGGAAGAGGTTAAGGACCTTTTTACATTTACCTTAGCATAGGCCCTTGGCTATCCCTCCTGTTTTGAATGTTATAGAAGATGTGTACTCTGAGTCTTGTATTTCCCCTGACTCCCTTCCTCCGGCTCCTGTCAAACCTGACAGGTACTACAGGGTCCCGGACTCGCATCTATACCTTTACAAGGGCCACTCTGCTGACCCAGAAACTATTTCCCAGGGCCCTAAAGGGGTTACAACTACCACTGCCAAGAATCCACTTCCTTCTGAAAGGGAATCCAGGGCTTTAGAGAGATGGGGTAAAAAAGTATACACTTCTTCCACTCTTTCTATGAGAGCATTAAATTGTCAATTCCATATGATACAGTATCAAGAGTATCTGTTAGATGAATTGCATAAAAAGCTATCTTCTCCTGAACCCCTAGACCGCAAGGCCCTTCAGGATCTGGTACATAACTCTCAACAGGTTAGCAACCATTTCTTAGTGTGGTTATGATGCATTGGAAACTTCATGTAGGTCAGCAATGACAGGTGCAGTCATACGTAGACATGCTTGGCTGAAGGATCAAACACTGCCAGATCATGTTAAAGCAAAGCTTCTGGATGCACCACTGGAAAAACAAAAGTTATTTGGTTCCACCGCTCAAGAGGTCTTAAAGAAATTTGAAGAAAAGGCTAAATCAGTTCAAACAGTCAAAGATTTTCTCCAGGTCCAACCACCAAGATTCACCAGAAATTGGCCTTCTAAGAATTGGTCCTTTCTGGACGCAGACAGATTTCAGAGAGGCAAAAACAGGCGTGGCAGAGGTAGAGGGCAAGCTCGAGGCTCCTACAGAGGATGTCAATGGCAGCGTCCTACCCAGAGAGGTAGTGCAGGACCTACATCTACTGCACAAGGACAAACTCAATGACTTGACTATGACTCTGCCAACCAGGGCTCAATTGGAAGCACCTTTGGGCGGAAAGCTATCTTTATTCTCAGAAAATTGGCACAGTATTACAAAGGACAAATGGATACTGCAAATAGACAAAGGATACAGATTCCATTTTCATACATTACCAAAAAGACAAGGCATGCCAAACCTGCCACCAAGTCAAAGGGCAGAGGCTTTCAGGCAGATTGCCAAACTACTAGAAATGAAGGCAATAGAAAAGGTTCCTTTCACAGAACAAGGCCAAGGATTTTATTCCAGACTATTCCTTGTTCCAAGAAAAGAAAAACAATGGAGTCCTATTCTAGACTTGTCCGCACTGAATACTTATCTCATCGTGCCAAAATTCAAAATGCTGACCTTGCAGCAGCTCCTTCCCATGCTGGGCAAGTGGTCCTGGCTGGTAACTCTAGACCTCAAGGAGGCATACCTGCATGTCCATATCAGACAAAGTTGCAGAAGGCACCTCACATTTCTTGCAGGTTCAGAGCATTATCAATTCTCAGCATTGCCCTTTGGCTTATCTACTGCGCCCAGAGCATTCACGAAATGCCTGGCATCAGTGATTGCACATTGCAGACTTCAGGGAATTCAAATATACCCATACCTGGACGACTGCCTTATACAAGCGGACAGCCAACAAACATTGTTAAAACACTTGAACTATGCCATCCGCCTTCTACAGGCCTTGGGATACACAGTCAACTTTCAAAAATCAAGACTTGTTCCATCCCAAAGAATAATTTTCCTGGGTGCAAAGCTGGATACAAACACCCAAATGGCTTTTCTCACAGAAGAAAAACAAGAACAATTACCGGATTATTTCAAAAATCTGACAACACAAACCCAGCTGACTGCAAGGAAAATCCTGCAGACCCTGGGTTTTATGGCATCTTGCATTCTGCTAATTCCACAAGCAAGGCTGCATATGAGGAAACTGCAATGGTACCTAAGGAGTTTATGTTCTCAACACAGTCACAGCCTAGAAACTTTGATCCCCTTCATTCCTTGCCTTCACAAGGAATTTCTGTGGTGGGCACAAGCAAGTCAGTCAAACATGGGTCTGCCTTTCAGCAAGCCTCATATCAGCCAAACCATTACAACGGACGCCTCAGACCATGGATGGGGAGCGCACATGAAGGGCAGATGTATTCAGGGGCAGTGGACTCAAAAGGAATTATGCCTGCACATCAACCAAAAGGAAATGCTGGCAGTGATACATTCAATCGAGGCCTTCAAACATTTCCTGCATCAAGGTCACCTGCTAATAGACAGACAATACCACAGTTATGTGGTACATAAACAAGCAAGGAGGTACCCATTCCTACCCTCTTTGCAGGCTGGCAATGAATCTTTGGGAACTTTCTTTAAAGCTCAATATAGAGCCGCATTCCCAGTTCGTACCAGGAAAGGACAATGTACTGGCAGACAACCTAAGCAGAAACACCATGGACCCGCACAAATGGATGTTGCATCCAGACATTTTTCTTCAGATAGCACAATCTTGGGGAAGGCCGGACATAGATCTTTTTGCCTCCCCCAAAACCATCAACTGAAGAAATTCTGCACAAGGACTTACCATCCTCAAGCATGGAAAGTGGACGCCCTATCCTTCAGTTGGAATGCTCTAACAGTATATGCATTCCCACCCCTACCTTTAATGACCAAGGTCTTACTGAAGATAAAGACAGAGCCATCAAAAGTGATTCTGATAGCTCTGGACTGGCCAAGACAACACTGGTACCCACTGTTAAAGAGCATGTCACACTCGAACCCGTGGCCTCTACCACAATGGCCACTTCTGACAGCACAATTACAAAACTTTGCACTCCAGCCTGAAAACCTTGCAGCTGACATCCTGGAAAATACCTTGACTCATCACCAGGATAGACTATCCAAGAGGGTAAAGGATATCATCATGGAAGCTCGGTGGCCTTCCACAAGAAAGGCATATTCAGCAAAATGGAAAACATTTCGAAACTGGAGCACCGCACAGGGTCAGGATCTGACAGTGATGAGCATCCCACATATCCTTGAATACTTGGCTGAAATGCTCCATAATGGCCTTTCTTACTCATCCATAAAAATTCATGCTTCAGCTATTTCAGCAGAGTACAATACTGATCCACCTGTATTTTCTCATCCTCTGCTAAGGCAGTTTCTAAGAGGGGTAAAAAACCTCAACCCTCCAAGGACACCACCAGTGCCTACATGGGACCCTAACTTCATGTTGGAAAAATTAACTCTACCTCCATTTGAACCAGCAGCATCTTCAGAACTACAATTCCTGTCTTGGAAGACTGCCTTCCTTCTGGCCATAACCTCAGCAAGAAGAGTATCTGAGTTACAGGCCCTCATGGCAGTACAACCATTTCTCATTTTCCATAAGGACAAGAGTCTCTTTGAGAACCAATCCTTCATTCATGCCAAAGGTGGTATCCAGGGTCTCACTGAACCAAGCTATCCACCTGCCTACTTTCTTTCCAAATCCACAAAATAAAGGAGAAACTTCTGCATACCCTGGACATTCACAGACAGTTGCATTACTACTTGGACAGAACTAAGACTTACAGAAAAACTGACCAACTCTTTGTAGCATACGCTGCTGGTGTACAAGGAAGAGCAATTTCCAAACAATTTAAAAATGGATAGGAAATTGCATTCAATTTTGTTGCTCTTTCCATGGAAAAGCTGTGCCAGCTAACATCAGACCTCATTCCACCAGAGCAACAGCCACCTCCACAGCCTTCTTGAGGGGTGGCTACAAAGGACATTTTAGAAGCTGCTACATGGAGCTCTGTGCATACATTTTCCAAGCATTACAATTTGCCCTTATATTCCAGATCCAGAGCAGGCTTTGCTACTGCAGTCCTGCAGGGCATGTTAGCTACACCATCCTTTTCTTAGGTCCTACCACCCCCAGCTTGGCTATGGTATTCTACCCATATGTAAGGACTGCAGAGATGCATCCTTGAAGGACATAGTACAGTTTTGTACCTACCATAAATGTAGATGTCCGATAGGTATGCATCTGCAGTCAGGTTTTCCCTCCCTCCTACCCCTCTGTGGTATTTTTTGGGTACCTATCCCTCTTTTTAGCTAGCTGGGGTTATCTTTTATGGTGTGTTTGTTATTTATTGGCTTGCATGATTGGAATTTATTCTTTTCTCCAAAATTTAGCCTTCTTTAGAGGGCACCTGGCATCTGGGGCAAGAAAAACTGAGGAACATGGCGTCTGCTTACGCTTTTATACCCCAGTCACTCTAACGTCGGGGAAAGGGCGACATCAGCCGACGCCGGACCCAGACTTTGGAATCCGGCCAACCGAAGGGCTGCCTGAGGCAGGACAACCCATATGTAAGGACTGCAGATGCATACCTATCGGACATCTACATTTATGGTAGGTAAAAAACTGTACTATTTCTCTATTAGTAATTCTGAAAACCCTTCCCCTTTATACTATGTATGCTATTTTCCCATAGTATTCCTGTTTTAGTTTAAAATCTTTTGAATTTTCATAAAGATCATATTCAGTACCTAGTTTTTTAATGGTCTTCTATCTTTCTTCCTTATGAATTTAAGTATTCCACTACATAATTTTTATGCATAAAATCTTCATTTAACTATTCATTCAGAATATTTTAATTTTTTGCCATTTCCTTAAATTTTTATACATTGATACCCTATTCCATCTAGGTCTGCAGCTGAATCTGTATTTACGTGTCCTAATACTTTATCTAGCTCATTTAAATAAATCTCCTTTTCCAGCTCTTTAGTTTCATTTTCTGTTAACTTTTACTTTATTGTACATATTGAGCTACACTATCCTTAATCTTTTCCCGAGTTTTCTATTTCTCGTTTTTACATTGTTTTCTCATTACACTACCATCTTCCTTTACTAATCAGCTTAAGTAACTTGGTACTTTTTTACTTGTAAAAAATATATTTGCTTATAAAAAGATCTTGTATTTTTCTTAATTTCTTTCATAAAATTCTAAGTATTTTCTGTCATTATTGTTCTAAGTCTTACAATGCATTATGTTCTTATATTTTTCTTTCTCTACTTTTCTCCCATCATATTGCTACTGTAAAGTACTGTATATTTTTCCTTTAAGTATCCACCATTTAGACCACTTTTTTAAAATGTTCTCATAGTAATATGATCTTTCCATAGTTGTATTGCTAATCTCGTTCCTTCTTTATTCCATGCTTTCTAATTTATCCTTTTTATGTATTTGCCAGTTTTAGAAATTCCTTTTTCATTTATCTGTAGCTATATTTCAAGATCAGAAAATCCTGTTTCAACTACCTCTGCTTCTCCTATAACTAAACCTTCTGACACTATAAAATAATCTTTCAATTCTGTACATATACCTCTTTTGTAAGTCCATGAATTTTTGTCCTGAATTTTTAACTTGCCACATCTTAACTTCTAACATTTTTCTTGTATAATTTCCTTTATTTTTACATTTGTCTCTTAAACCACAAAATCTCCTGCTATTCTGATGAAGTAAGCGTTCCCTTTCTTTATAGTTGTTATAATCATATAATGTTACCATTCCATGTACTTCTTTCCATGGTTAATCATCCCATTTTTAATAGTTACATCTAATATCTTTACTTTGCTTCTACAGAATAAGTCTATTTCAGAACATCTCTCCTTTTCAAAATTCCAGATTTTCCTCCTCATAGTTTCTCATCTTTCTTCATTTGTTAAAAATTGTCTTCTAATATAATTACATTTATATCACGTTACATCACTCCAAAATGTCTTTTCTTCCTATAATCGTAATACAGTATATGTTTACAGAAAGCAACGTGATATTTTTCATTTTCCTTTTTCCTTAAATTTGTGGTTTCTTAGGTTCATAACTAATTACTAGGCTTGCTTTCTTAACCATTGTCTTCCCAAAGGTGAGAATCAAACACTGTACCTTGTGTCTGTAAGTCACACACCTTAACCATTGTACTAAGCCCCAGTCTGTAGCTGCATGTGTTCTTTCATTAATTTCCCTTCTTTTTTTTCTTTTGTACTTATCCTTTTATTTTTTTAATTTTCTTTCTGTCTTTTTGCACTTTTACCAGTAAAATTCTTTTCCCCTTTTACTGCCTCCCAATTTGTATTCATCACTTACTTCACAACCTTCTTCAGTTACCTGTTTTTATCTAATTTTTCTATTTCCGCTACTAAAATTTTTTCTTTTTCTTTACTCTGATTTTTCAGTTCAGTCCATCTATAAATGTTGAGTTTTGTTATTTCAAGTCACATTTTTTTGCATCATGTCCCATTTCCCCACAAATATATATTTTTTTGTATTGTTACTTGTCAAATGCCCTTTTCCACAAAAAAAAATGTTTAGGGTTGTACCCAGTATTTTACAACAACTCTGTTCCCCTCTACATTTATCATGCTTAGTATATGTATAATTTTTCTCTTAATACAATATTACAGTCCCAGCTACCAGTCCATAAACCCCTTTTGTCAAAGACGTTTGCAGTGTCCAGTACTATTTTGCATAAAACTTCAAATGTCCTTTAAAAATTTTCTCTTTCTGCCTTTGAAAATGTACATACATTTTTCTTTGTTTCCCTGTTAAATGTCTTTATCACATAAAGATTCCATGGGTTGCAGTCTTTTTTTTTCATATTCTCCAGGAAAATTTTCCATTGAAAAAGTCTCAAATGTAATGTCACAAAATGTCTGTTGGAATACATGCTCTTCCCCCATGTGCTTTTATCAGTGGCGGCTGGTGGCTTCAAATCAAAGGGGGGCTGCAGGAGACAGCTGAATGGGTGGGGCCAATATGAAGGGATGTGGCCAACTATAAACTGGAGGGGCTATGCTTAAAACCACAAAAACTGGAACTTTAATTAAATACACTGCCCCGGGTGCCAAACTGTCATTGAGAGTCCAGTCAAGACAAAATGAAGTGTAGAAGAAAAAAATATTTCAATGCGTTGGCTGCATGACAGCTTACTTAATATCTAGATGGGGAAACAAAGGTTGTGAGACATGAAAAAATTAATTTTTAAATACATTACTGGAATGCCAGTCAGTCAAGTATAAGAAAAACCAGCAGCACTCTACTCAAACCACTTCTCTTAGCACTGCAGTTCTGATTATAATTTATATTCAGCTTTATAAAAGTACTAAGTAATATGCGGAAAGTAGCGTTCTGCGATACCCCCAATTGTAAAAATGTTTCTTATCCAAAAAAAGACCTGCTGTCTGACAACAAGTATCTACTTGTTTCATGGGGAAAACCTGATCAAAGTAAAAAATGAACAGCAAACCAGAAACAAACTCAAGATAAATTGCTTAAATGATTACTGTACAGGTTATAGACCACACATGATAGATTGGCATTCTGTTTAGTTTATGGGTAAAGCCTGCAAAGATGACTGTAAGTCTCCAACAGAGGTATTGAGCTTCTTAAAATACTGTAATCCTGTCCTTTATTGCAAATACTGTCATATGCATTTCAATACCCAAGGCTTATACGTTATCTAGTTATGTAAGTATTCTTTGCATGGCAACAACAAAAAGGCTTTCAATTTTGTTAATTCTTTAACGGTATACTTATTAAAGCTTACCTGGACCTTACAATCTTAGACAAGCTTACCTGATGGTCATGAAAGCATTGCTATTTAAGCACAGAGCAATGGGCACTTGCTGAATAATAAGAAACCTAAATCAACAGTATAAAAATGACAGAAAACCAGAACATTCTGCAAAATCAAGCAAGGACAGATGAAAAGCCACTGTAGTACTTGTCTACCTTGGATGGGGGGGATACTTTACACACTTACACTGCATAACTGCTCCTTGCCTTGCTTGGACACATCCAGAGTCACTAGATGGAGTGGGGTGCAACAAGTATGTCACAATTTGAAATATCTGTGGCTGACTGTGATGGCCCTGACACATTTGTTATACCTTTCAACCTCAGAGCAAGAAATCTGGACAAAGGCCCAAAAATAAGGACAACATTTAAATATTTCTCTTACAAACTTTCTAATAGAATAGTAGATGTTCTTCGTGTTTCACTGTTGCAGTCCTCACACTTGGGTTATCTGCCTGCAGGTAACCCTCAGTCGGCCCGAATACCAGAGTCTTGGGATTTCTGCGTCGGATGTTGTCTCCTATTCCATGCCATCATAGGTATAAAACATGCAGCCGACGCCATTACATCAGCTTTTCTTGCCGCGCAGGAGCCTGAAGCAGAAGCAGTTTGTAGGTGCTGGTTGGCCGCTACCTGAAATTTTAGTTTTTTAGTTTCAAACTAGACGTCTTCTAAAGCTAAGTACCCAGTTGGGGATCCTTTTATTTATTTATTTATTTTGCTCTAACTGATGTCAGAAAAAGTTAACAATTGTCTTGCCTGTAGAAAGCAAATACCTCAGATTTTCGTTCTTACTGCGTCACATGTTTAGGCTCAGACCACGACGTTCCTCACTGTCTGTTTTGTGCCTTGTTCAATGCCCGAACTATTAGTCGTGCTATCTTTGTTGCTAAATTCTTTTGATCTTGTTCTCCATATTCCGAAATGGCTTCGTTAAGCCAGCCGACTACTGATTTTCCGAAAAAACATAAGGATAGAGACAGACACAGACCGCATGGGTCCAAAACCGCCGGTGACACTTCCGTTAAGCTAGTCACCAGTTCGCTGGTACTCAGTGAGGCCCTTTCGCAGCCCCTTATACCCACTTCTACAGATTCGCAGGCCTCTACTGAGACCCATTCAGACTCAAGTATACTGCGGCATGCTTCTTCGACAATAGAACCTGTGGAAGTCTCTACCTTGGATGTGTCCGGAGCCGCTGTGCAGGCACTGGCTTCTGAGGGTGTATTCAGGCCTTCCGATGTTTTTATTAAACAGACTACTTCGTTTTTGACTAAATCTATTGAATTTCTCAGGCTAGAGTTTGCACTTTGCCTAGGAAACAGACGACCAAAGCGCATTCTCAATCTCCCTTGCCTCAGAAACAAATGCTTAGAGTGACTGAAGACCTTATTACTTTAATTAGGGGAAGCCAGCCTTCCCCCTCTAAAAGACAAATAATTGATTTCCTTCTGATTCTACAGACCATGAGTCTGATGACTGTGACCCCTCTGATTACCAGGACATCCCCTTATCCACCTATGAGGCTTCAGATGCGGAGGATTCCATTCCTTCTACCTCCCCTCCAGAGGACTTTTCTTTTGGTGAAGCCTTGCACACCTTAAGAGAGCATTTCTGCTGGGAATGCCAGGACTACCCTCAGTCAAAAAAGATACTCTGGGGAATTTTTAGACTTGCCTCAGCACAGGCCTCTAGCTATACCCCCTGTCCTGCAATATTGTACATGTCTTCATGGAATCTAGTCTTACCCTTGATACATTACCTCCAGCTCCTAGAAAGCCTGACAGGTTCTACAGAGTACCTGACTCTCACAATTTTCTCTTTAAAAATCCTACTGTGGATCCAGAGACCATTTCCCAGGGACCTAAAGGTATTAAGGCTACTACAGCCAAAAACCTTACCCCTTCGGACAAGGATTCTAGGGTTTAGACAGATGGTTAAGAAGATATATACCTCTGCAACTCTTGCCATCAGGGCTTTAAATTGCCAGTTACACATGTTTAAGTACCAGCAGCATATTATGGAACTTATTAAACAAAAAATATTGCTGATTCTTGATTGTGCAGAAAATAAAGATTTACAAGAGTTAATGCATTCTGCAAACCAAGTTGGTAAACATACTTTACAGTGTGGTTTTGATGCCTTAGAAGCATCTTGCAGGGCTGCTGTCACTGGGTCTTTTCTTAGAAGGCATGCTTGGCTGAAGAAACAAATCTTGCCAGACCATGTCAAAGCATTAGATGCTCCATTAAATCAAGAAAGTTTGTTTGGCACAAAAGCAGAAGTTCTTAAAAAGATGGAGGAAAAAGCTAAATCTGTGCAAACATTTAAAGATTTCTTACAGGTGCAGCCATCTTGATTCAGTAGGTATTGGCCTTCAAAAAACTGGTTTATTCCCTCCCAGGCCTTCTCAGTTCAAACCCAGGGGCAACAGACCACAAAGACTACAGTCTCAGGGTATACTCAGATCTAAACAATGGAGTGCTCCCACCCCAAAAACAGGGAGTGGTAAGCCACCCTCTTATGGAATAAGTTAACAATGACTTCTCCTGCATCCTTCCTAGCCATGCCCAAGTACTTGCACCCCTAGAAGGAAACCCCCCCCTACATGCAAAAAGCTGAGAATACATTACCCAGGACCGTTGGGTCTTAAACATTGTATTCGAGGGATGCAGATTCTACTTCCATTCACTGCCAAGCCCATGCGGATTGCCAGACCTTCCCCCAAACAGTGGGCAGAGGCACATAAGCAGGTACTTTCTCTTTTCAGTATCAGGGCTATTCAACCTGTTCCAACAGAACAAAAGGAACAGGGTTTCTACTCCAGACTGTTTCTGGTGCCCAGAAAAGAAAACTCTTGGCGCCCTATCCTGGATCTGTCAATTCTCAACACCTTCCTGGTGGTACCGAAGTTCAAAATGCTTACACTGCAACAGTTGCTGCCTTTGCTAGTCAAGGACTCCTGGCTGGTCACCCTAGACTTAAAAGAAGCTTATCTGCACATCCCCATAAGGATGTCTTGCAGAAAATATCTGTTTCAGGGCAGGCTCTGTGCACCATCAGTTCTTTGCACTTCGCTTTGGCTTCTCTACTGCGCCCATGGTATTCACAGAGTGCCTGGCTCTAGCCATTGCATACTGCAGGCAGAGAAACCATTCAAATTTACCAATACTTGAACGATTGCCTGATTCAGGCGGACAGTCAGGAATTGCTACTTCAGCACCTGATATTGGTAGAGAGACTCCTAACTTCTCTGGGGTATAGCCTCAAGGAAAAGAAATCACATCTGGCACCCATCCAAGAAGTTGTATTCCTGGGAGCAAGCTTGAACACAACTTCCCAGATGGCATTTCTCACCCCAGAAAAGCAGGTTTATTTGAAAAATTACTTCAAACTACTGGCCACCCAAACCCATCTATCTGCAAGAAAAATACTGCAAGTCTTACAGTTCATGGCCTCATGCATTCTCCTAATTCCATATGCAAGATTGCATATGAGGAAACTTCAGTGGTACTTAGTCTCTGGTGTCAACATTCTCAGGACCTGGAAACAGTGTTTCCGATCATTCCTTATTTAAGGACAGAGTTCCTTTGGTGGGTAGAGGCCTGCAACCACAACAAGGGACTCCCTTTCACTCAACCCCCCCCCCCCCTGCCGCCCAGACCCTGACAACTGACACATCAGACTATGCATGGGGGCTCACATGGCAGGCAAATGCATTCAAGGCAAATGGAGCCCTGGACGAATGCACCTTTATACGAATCAAAAAGAAATGTTAACTGTACAGAATGCAGTAACAGCCTTCAAATACCTTATCCATCCAGGACAACTCTTGATAAAGATGGACAATACCACAGTCATTTGGTACATAAGCAGGGAGGAACTCATTCCTACCCACTCTGCAGGTTAACCATGGCTCTGTGGAATACAACCTTGAGCAACCAAGTGCACCTGCAAGCTCAATTCCTGCCAAACAAAATTCACTGGCAGACTTGAGCAGAAATCTAATGGACCTGCACGAGTGGAAACTGGAGCCCAGTTCATTCACGCTTCTAATCCACAGGTGGGGGGACACCAGAGGTGGGCCTCTTAGCTCCCCCCCCCCCAGAACCATCAGTTGAGCAAATTTTGCACCAGAACTCCCCACAGCCAAGCATGGAAAGTAGATGCCCTATCCTTTACATAGGAAAACCTCTGTCTTTGCCTTCCCCCTCTGCCCCTCCTCTCGAAAGTACTACTCAAGATCAAACAGGACAGGGCAAAGACGATCCTTATTACACCTGACTGGCCACACCAGCACTGGTACCCACTTTTGCACAGTCGGACAACAGTGCCACCCTGGCACCTGCATATGACCCCCTCTCTGCTGTCCCAGCAGGAGGGCCAGATTTTGCAGCCTCAGCTGCAAACCCTGAACCTAGCAGCCTGGCTTATTCCCAGAATACATCACCAGCAACCCTCAGCAAACAGATGCTGGATGTCATCCTTGATGCCAGGAGGCCTTGGAAATCTTATTCAGAAAAGTGGAAAAGTTACTGCTCTTGGAGACTGTCTCAGGGAAAAAGGACACAGCCGTGCCCACCTTAACTCAAATCCTACATTATCTAGCAGAGCTGTTCCACAAAGGCCTATCCTTCTCATCCAGTAAGAGTCGTGTGTCTGCCATCTCAGCTCAGTACAATACTGAGTCACCCCTCTTCTCACCCCGTGGTGAAACATTTCCTGAAAGCTAACAATTTAAGACCCCCAAGGAGAGCTCCCACTCCTGCCTGGGACCTTAACTTTGTACTAGAGAAGCTCACGTTTTCCCCTTTTGAGCCTGCTGCTACAACAGAGTTAAAATTATTCTCTTGGAAAACAGCCTTAGTTCTAGCCATCACTTCAGCAATAAGTGTGTCTGAGTTTCAGGCTTTTATGCCTGTGGAACCCTTCAATGTTAAGTTGTCTATCTCGCCTTCATTCTTGCTGTATGGGTTCGGAGCTAATCCTTGGCTCCGACTCTGCCTTCTACTAAAGCTCAAGAGCTATTTACCGGCTCGAGGCCTCCCCATATCCCACAGTTCTAGGCGTCAGATACCCAGATCTCATTTGCCGCTTCAGCTATGAGGTTGCGATTTTACCGGCTCCAGGTCGTATAAAGCTTTTCTTGTGTTATTACCTTTAATTTTTTCATATGCTGTTTTTCTTGTATTGTTTTATATATATATATATATATATATATATATATATATATATATGTGTTAGTAGTAAGGTCCGTCCTTGGAGGCATCCGGGCGCCGAGACTCCCTCGTCGGCTCCGAGGGGGCGAGTGGCATCGGGCCCTTGTCCGACCCCGTTCTCCCTCTCGAGGCCTCTGTGCAGGTGAGCTCGTCCCCGACATCGGCCTCTGAGCCGTCCCTCGCGGTGCCGGGAGGGGTTCACGTCTCTGGAGTGGGGACCCTCTTCTCTGCCTGTTAGGGGCGCCTTCAAGGCCATGAGGAGTGTGCTGACTCCTGTCTCGGCTCCCAGATCGGCCCCTTCGGCTCTTCCCCCCATTGTGCCTGCATCGGTCTCTGTCCACCCTCCTGACCCCATGCGTGGAGAACAGGCGCTCCAGGTCGCCCCATTGGGCGCATCTTCCACTTCCGAGGCCTCCCCTGATCATTCAGAGGAGCCCCCTCAGAAGAAAAAATGTAAGAGGAAACCTATAGACTCCCCTGAGTCAGTCACGTCTTATACCGACTTGGAGGATTCGGAAGGGTCCCCAAGGTCCCCCTCTGAGGATGTCTCCTTTTCAGACATCCTTGAGATCCTTAGGCAGGGGGGGAACTGGACTGCCCTTAACCCTTCCGAGGACGAGTCGGTGTACCTGGATGCGTTTGGTTCTCGCCCTTCCACCTCCTGGGTGTCTCCACCTTTCGACCCGCTCATGGAAGTGGTGGCTCGGAAGGCGTGGACAGCCCTGGACGCAGTGGAACCAACCCCCCACAGGCCCACTAAGTTCATCACGGCCCCATCTGGCAAACAATTTCTGACAAAAGGGGTCCCTGTTGATGCTATGGTGGTGGCAGCAGCCACTAAGGAGGAGTTGGCTGACCCTTCGGTACCTGTCCACCCACTTAAAGAATCTAGGACCATGGACAGGTACGGGAAGCGGATGTTTTCTTTAGCAACCTTTTCCATGCGGTCGCTGAATTATCTGTGCCATTTCACCTGCCTTCAAAGGGATCTTCTCAAGGAACTGGGTGATACCCTTCAGGATCCATCAGCTGCGGGGTCTCAGGATAAGATTAACTCCCAGCTGGCGACCCTTAACTCTATAGCCAACTCTTCCATGCGACTCATTTGTTATGCAGCCGATGGGGTGAGTAGGGCCGCAGGTACAGGCGTGGCTTTGAGGAGACATGCCTGGATGCGGTTATGTAACTTTGCTAACCCCTTTAAGGCATCCTTCACAGATACCCCCTTCGATGGTTCGGCTTTGTTTGGACCACAGGTGAAGGATACCCTTACCAGGTGTGAACAGGAAGGCAAGACTCTCTCTGCTGTGGGAGTCATTTTTCTACTCCCTCTAGACCATATCCTAAAGGTCAGAAGAGTGGAAAAATGTGGTTTCGGAAACTCCAGGGAAGCGTGCCTGACGCACGTGGCAAGTTTCCCTTCAGGGGCAGAGGAGGAAACTGTAACGGACGACGCCCAAGGGGCAGATGGGGTCCGCAAAATCAGGGTAGCAGAGAATCCTTCTCTGACAAAACCTTTACAGCACCCCTGAGGGGCTGCCAGACTGTCCACCTTCGGAGGCAGTTGGGAGAAGATTGTCACTGTACCCAGAAGCCTGGCGAATCCTCACACAAGACAAATGGGTACAGTCTATCATATCCGAGGGTTACAAAATCCCCTTTGTCCCCACCCCTACACAAACAAACGGGTCCCTTCCAGATGTTCCACTCGGTCTAAGGGAGCAAGCAGTACTAGAAATTTCAAAACTGCTAAAAAAAAAAAAAAAAAAGGGCCAGCCAGTCCCAGCAGACCAGCAAGGATCCGGGATTTACTCCAAGTTCTTTTTGGTACCAGAAAAGACAGGGGACTGGAGACCCATTTTGGATCTCAGCCGGTTAAACAAATTTGTTCAAAGAACGAAGTTCCGGATGGTCACTCTTCAGTCCATTCTACCCTTTTTGGACATGCTCCTTAGACCTTCAGGATGCGTACTACCATATCAAAATGGACAGGTGCTCCAGAAGGTTTCTCAGCTTCCGGCTGGGAGCCAGTCACCATCAATTCAGAGCCCTGCCCTTTGGTCTCACCACAGCCCCCCAGGGTGTTCACCAAATGCATGGCAGTGGTTACGGCTCACCTGAGACGGCGAGGATTCCAGGTGTTTCCATATCTAGACGACTGGTTCCTAACTGCTTCCACCAGGCATCAGCTACTGCGAGCCAGGGATTATACCATCCAAACTTGCTCCGAGCTAGGTATCTCTATAAACTTTGAAAAGTCTGCATTGTCGCCTTGTCAATCTATGACCTTTATAGGTGCAATATTAAATACAAAAGAGCTGTCGGCAAAACTTCCCTTAGAAAGAGTATCAGACATTCGCCATGTCCAGACCTTACTACAGTGCAAGAGAATTCAGGCCAGATTTGTACTGAAAACCTTGGGTCTCATGGCAGCAGCAATCACATTACTTCCCCTGGCTCGTTTTCACATGCAGATCCTTCAATGGATGCTTTTTACCCAATGGTCTTTTCAGCAGCTCCCGATGTCTCACAACATAGTAATCGCCCAATCGTGCAAAGACCACCTTTCTTGGTGGATGGTCTCCTCTCAAGTACTTCAAGGCAGACCGTTTGTTCTTCCTCCTCCTGTTGCCACAGTAACAACGGATACCTCCCTGATCGGGTGGGGGGGGGGGGCATTTTCAGGGCAGGACTGTCCAGGGCACTTGGCAACCTCTAGAGTACCACCTGCACATAAAATGTCTTTGAGATGAGAGCAGTACTTTTAGCGTTGCAAGCTCTTCAGGACTCTCTACCCACCGGGACTATTGCAATTCAGATGGATAATATGTCTGTAGTGTGGTACATCAACAAGCAGGGCGGAACCAGGTCCTGTCCCGTATGTCGAGAAGCACTCAGACTCTGGCAGTGGGCGATCTCCTCTCAACTGTTTCTAATAGCAACGCACATCCCAGGGAAGTCCAACATCATAGCGGACAGGCTAAGCAGAGCTATTCTCATGCCTCACGAGTGGTCTCTCAATCAGTCAGTAGTGGACAAAATTTTCCGCAGATGGGGGTCAACCTTGCTGCGACCTTTTCACAACCCCTCTCAACAGCAAGTGCGAAGACTTCTTCACTCTTCCCCCTCCCTGGCCACTCCCCCAGAGACGCTCTAGTTGACGATTGGTCCCGGGGTCTTCTGTATGCATTCCCACCTTTTCCCTTGATTCCCAAACTAATTCAGAAAGCGATCGCATTGGGATCCAGGATGATCCTCATTGCCCCTTAATGGCCTCGACAAATTTGGTTCCCATTCCTGCCTAGTCACCTGCTGGAGCAGCCTTGGAATCTGGACCCAGTGCCAGACCTCTTGGTCCATCAGACGGGCGGGCTGCACCAATCCCTTCGGTCTCTCAACCTCACAGCTTGGTTGCTCCACTTCCAACCTTAGCCAAGCTTCCACATATTTCTCAGCCAGTGCGTGAAATCATCCTTTCTTCGCACACATCTACTACCAGGAAGACTTACGCTAGTAAGTGGAAACGTTTCTCTTTCTGGGCGGAGGCTAGAAATATAGATCCTTTTACAGCCCCTGTCCATCACGTTCTAGATTTTTTTGGCAGTACTTTTTTGAGCAGGTTCCTCATCTGCCACCATTAGGGTCCAGTTGGCTGCTATCGCTAATTTCCACGCTGGCCTGTCTGAAACAAGCATCATGTCCCACAAACTTTGTAAAGCCTTTCTTAAAGGGACTGTTTTACTTAGGCCCCCAGTTAAAGATCCCCGCCTCTGTGGGATTTAAACCTGATATTAACTTCCTTGATTCTACCTCCTTTTGAACCTGCAGTCTCTTGTTCCTTAAAGTTACTCTCCTGGAAGACTGTCTTCTTAGTAGTCATCACCTCAGCTAGAAGGGTGTCAGAGCTTCAAGCCCTCTGTATTCGTCCTCCTTATCTTGTTTTCCACAAGGATAGAGTTTCACTCAGGACTAATCCTTCCTTTCTACCCAAAATACCTTCTGAGACAAACCTGAATAAGGCTATTGATCTTCCTGTCTTTTTTCCTAATTATTCGAACAGAGCTGAACAAAAGTTGCACCAATTGGACGTTCACAGGCAGTTACGTTTTTATTTGGATAGGACTTAACAAACAAGAAAATTGGACCAACTCTTCCTGTCCTATGCTGAGAGCAAGCAGGGCCTGCCCGTTTCTAAAGTAACCTTATTCAGGTGGTTGGCCTCTATTATTACTTTGATTTATCAACTCAGACATAAGGAACTCCCCACAAAACCAAAAGCTCATTCCACCAGAGCATTAGCTACGTTGGTAGCTTTTCAAGCAAGAGTACCAATGGAATCTATTTGTGCTGCAGCCACATGGGCCACTCCTCATACCTTCATTTCACATTACAAGTTGGATATGGCCTCCAGGAGTCTAGCTGATTTTGGTTCCACTGTGCTCAAGAGTCTGTTTCGATGAGCCACCCAGGACTAAGGTGCTAGGGACGCTGTCCCATCCAGCAAGAATGAAGGCGAAATAGACAACTTAACATTAAGAAGTTATGTACCTACCATAACTTCCATGTTAGTTGTCTTCTTGCCTTCTTTCTTACGTCCCACCCTCCATTCCCCTAGCCTGGACAGACCGAGAAGTATCCCTTTTGAGGTCTTCTTCCTGTAGTTGACCTTTTTCTAGGTTACGCCCTCCTCTGCCTTTAGCACTGTGGGTAATCCTTGTAGTTTGGACAGGTGTCTCCAAAAAAATTGTTTTTCTATGGTGTTAGCTCTGCCAAACGAAATCTGGGTATCTGACGCCTAGCATTGTGGGATATGGGGAGGCCTTGAGCTCTCGAGCTTAAGTAGAAGGCAGAGTCGGAGCCGAGGATCGGTTCTGAACCCATCCAGCAAGAAAGAAGGCGAGAAGACAACTAACATGGAACGTTATGGTAGGTACATAACTTATCTTCCATGCGGACAGGGTTTCCTTTAGGACTAACCCATCATTTATGCCCAATGTGGTATCCAGTGTGGCTTTAAACCAATCCATCCATTTTCCAACATTTTTTCCTAATCCTCAGAATAAAGGGGAAAGGATCCTGCACTTCTTGGACATGCACAGACAGCTTAGGTTCTACCATGACAGGACTAAACCGTTCAGAAAATCTGACCAGCTGCTAGTCAGCTTTGCTACAGGAGCAGAGGGCAAGGCCATTTCAAAACATTCCATTTCTGAATGGATAGCACACTGCATCCATTTCTGCTAGACACACCATGGAAAACCTACCCCACAGGGGATCAGAACCCATTCCACTAGGGCTACCTCAACCTCTACAACATTTCTCAGGGGAGTCCCTACCAGGGGCATCCTGGAAACTGCAACCCTGGAGTTCAGTACACACCTTCACCAAGCAATACCACTTGCCTATCTTTTCTAAATCCAGAGCTGGATTTGCTACTGCAGTCTTACAGGGCCTGCTAGCCAGCCCTAATACTTCTTGACGGTCTCCACCTTTCCTCCGCTTTAGAAATCAAGCAGCAGTGAAACACGAAGAACATACTACAGTTGTGTACACTTACCATAAATGTAGATGTTCGAGTGTATTCATTGCTGCAGTCCTGGTTACCCTCCCTCCAGCCCTCTGACTTTTCTGTACTTTCTACCTATTCTCTTTTTTTGGCCATGTCTTATGGCAATGGTATTTACTTTTTACTGGAGGTGTTCTACACCTTGTAATTGCTTCATATTTTGGGGGCTCCTGACATCTGGGGCAAGAAAAACTGATGTAATAGCTTCGGCTGCTTGTTTTATACCCCTGACTATCTGACGTCATGGAAGAGGCGACAGCTTCCGATGCAGAAATCCCAAGACTCTGGTATTCGGGCAGACTTGGGGCTTCCTGCAGGCAGATAACTAGTGTGTGATGACTGCAACAGTGAATACACACGGAACATCTACATTTATGGTGAGTGTACACAACTGTACTGTCTGAAGGGTATGAAATCTGAAACTCAAATGTCTGTTATCTAACTTCAGTCTGTAATGATTTGCCGCTAATGTGCCAGAAAACCACAATTTTATGAACAATGGACCAAAAACTTGATGCAAAAATATAAAATAGTCACAGAATACAGCTGGGAACCTTTCAAAGAAGGGACACTTTTTTAATATTAGTACTGTTAACTTGAGCAGCTGACAAAATAAAGAAATTTACATGCATTTCTGAAATAAGTGATCTATAACTCTGATTATTAGTTATTTATGAATTGGACACCCTCCACATTTTCTTCCAAAATTGCCTTTTTCCGGAGGGATTATTAGAGGGAGAGAGCAACATTTTGAGCCAAAAACAGGGACAGTTGAGAGGTTTGGAAATGCCTAATTCTATAAAGCCATTTATTTGCACGTACCTCTCAACCTGTTAAAGCAGGAAATCTGGACAAGGCCAAATATATTAGAACATACAAACTGCTAAAAATTGCTCTTGTGTAAACTTAGTTTATAGAGTAACAGGTCTTGCTTTAGCATGCATTTTTCTGAAGGTTATGAAGTCTGAAACTCAATGTCATTATTTAGTGACTTAATTCCTAAATGATTTGCCAGATAACCACAAATTTTAAGAGAAACGAAACAAAAATAAGAAGCAAAAATCTATTTATTTTGTGAAAATCTGAACATTTGAGAGGTATAGTTCAGCCTGGGCCGTCTTTGAGTTTGCTGCCCTTCCCTTTCACAAAATCATGGTCGAATGGAGCCTCCACCCTGCAGCCATTCCAATGTCCTATTGGCTATTTTGCCCCATTTACCATAACACTGTAATGTGCATACTGCTTTACTTCTATGATGATTTGGATTTCATTTGAAAGTTGTATTTTGCATTTTACAGCTCAAACACTAAGACATCTGCCAAACAGTGCAAGGCAGTCTCACAGTGAAAATAGACTTAGCATTAAAACTTTTCTGTCCTTGAAACTCACATTCATTGAAACGGCATTGAAGTTCCCCATTCAAAGAAAATACATTTTGGCTACTATAAAAGATTAACTATGGGCTGTTTTCAAATGGTAGGCCCCTTGCACACAAGACGTGTTGTGTGATACACCTTCCTGATTGTACTAAATTATATTCCTTGTATAATACAGTACAGTTGTTAGAGGGCGTTTTAAATTTTTGAACATTTTAGTAAACAATGATAACAAAATGCATGCATCAATAATGACAAAACTGCCCAACTGAGAACATTTCCATCATAAAAGTCTACTCAGACTTCTAAAATCCACCATTATCAGTAAATATGCACAATCTCTGCAGAAGTAAAAATCTAAATAATTCCACATTAAAGAGATCTGTAACTATTGAAGAGGTTGCTGCTAGCAAACCACTTTATATTTCATTGTTTCATCTGCAAATTAAAGTGCCTGTATCTTTGCCAAAAAGGACATTCTCAGTACAGCAGCATCCACCCCCTGTGAGAGTAGAACCCACAACCTTCTCCATCAAATGGAAGTACACTGCTTGTGCTATTAACAATGCAAGTAGACTCAGCATAAACATCACCAAACTTCTCTTCCCCTGCAGCTCTCAGCTCCTTGTAAAATATACTCTACACTCAACTCTATCTCTCAACTTCGCAGCACAAGAAATGTGGAAAAGGCCAAAATGTATGGGGGGGGGGGGGGCAAAAACCAGGGACACATTTTAAACATTGCTTGTATAATCTTAGAAAGTTGCTAATATAAAATGATGCGTTTACCATCATACATTTCACTGCCAAGTCTTGAACCCAGGACCCTGTGCAGAACATTCGGAACAACATACCACTATGCCAGATCAGCTGTTTTATAAAAGAGAGGAAGACTGAAACTTAAATGGTTACCATTTAGTGAATTCCGTTCTCACCATTGCTGTCAACCTCTTAGCACAAAACACCTGGACAAAACCAGTAATGGGGGAATACAGCCCTCAAACATTCAGTGAATTCAGTTCTCACCATAGTTCTCAACCTTGGCACAAAAAAAAAAAAAAAAAAACCGGGATGAAGCCAATAGTGGGGGGGAATACAGTCCCAAAAATAGGGACAAATTTCAAATATTCATCTTATAAACTTAGTAAATTGCTAGAATTAAAGGTTTTGTGTTGCTATGTACTTTCTGAAGAATATGAAGTCTGAAATTCAAATGCCTGTCAATTTTTATTAACCAGGAAAGTCTGACTTGGAACAAAATCCAATTTTCAGCAGAGGCCCGGGGAGAAATACTGCAGACACGTGTCTTTGTAACATGGGAGGACACCAGAACAAACCCACACACAAACACAGGGAGGGCATGCAGACTCCACCCACAAGGCACCCCAGCCAAGAATCAAACCAGAGAACCTCTAGCTGTGAGGCAACAATGCTACCACCGCACTATAAACTAAAGAATTAAAAATTCAGAAACTACAGAATGTTAAGTTGTTCAGTCTCGCCGTTCATTCTTCACTGATGGATTTGGAGCCAATCCATCGGCTCTGACATGGCCTTTTGCAAAGCTCAAGGTTTACCATTAGCTCAAGACCAAGCCCTTTATCCCATGAAGCACTGCTCGAATGACCTCCGATCTAGTTTGCCGCTGCACGGATCTCTTCTTTTCCATTTATCGATAGATTAGTTAAACATTAAGCTCTTGTAGTTGTCTCTTTAGACCTATTCCCTTGGTGCTTGATTGTTTAGCATAATTGTAGTGGCCTCGTGTTGGGCCTAGTTATTGTGAGTTTTCTATTTCCATAGTTTTGCATATACATATATATATATATATATATATATATATATATATACATATATACATATATATATATATATATATATATATATATATATATATATATATATATATATATATATATATATATATACATATATATATATGTACATATATATATATATATATATATATATATATATATACATACATATATATATATACATATACATACATATATATATACATATATATATATACATATATATATATATATATATATATATACATATACATACATATATATATATATACATATACATACATATATATATATACATATACATACATACATATATATATACATATACATACATACATATATATATATATATACATACATATATATATATACATATACATACATATATATATATATATATATATATACATATACATATATATACATATATATATATATATATATATATATATATATATATATATATATATATATATATATATATATATATATATATATATATATATATATATATATATATATATATATATATATATATATATATATATATATATATACATATATATATATACATATATATATATATATATATATATATATATATATACATATATATAGCGTTATATTTTTCATAGTGTTGATAGTGTGCTGTTACATATTAAGTGGAGTTGGCCTCTTTTTCTTGGGCCATTGGTTAGTGTGTGCTACATATCTAAATGTATTATCTTGAGCCTAAGGATAGTTGTAACTTTTAGGCTGTATTAAACTGTGGACCCTGTTTTTCTCCAGGCCATTGTTAGTGTGTGTTTGTTTAAAAGTGTTGTCTTGAACCTAAGGATAGTTATAACTTCTAGGCTATATTAGACGGTATAATCTGTGTATTGCTTAAATAGTTAAGCATAGTTCCTTATTAAAATGACTGAGGAAAAGACAAGCACCCGAAGTCTGGATTCAAAAAATGTCCAGACTGCGGGCAAAAAATGTCTCTCACTGATGGGCATGTTTAGTGCATGTATTGTTTGGGTGCGGTGCATTTGCAGGAGTCCTACAGCATTTGCCATTCCTTTTCATGAAGGGTTCTTTTAGAGAGGAAAAGGAAGCTTGTGGATCGAGGTTTGCTGAAGCATCCTTTTCCTGAAGCTTTGATTGACCAGGATGGGGCCAGCAAGTCCTCTAAATCTTAAAAGTCCTCAACCAACTCCAAGGCATCTAAAGACTCGAAAAAGTCTAAGAAAGTGGAGGATTCTGGGACTGTGGCTCCACAGCCCTCAGAGCCAGCCCACAGTTTTGGAGCCGGTCTCTGAGAGACCTGTATCTCCACTCCTCCAATCTGCACCTTCAGTGCACTCCTCTAGATCTTCTGTCAGCCTCTCGGATTTGGATATGGACCAATTGGTGCAGAAGCTCTTGAGGGCACTAGGCCTTGCCAAATTATCTCCGACCCCAGCGTCTGAACTGAAGACCACCATCCTGGATTTAACTGCTCGTCCTCCGAGCTGTACCAGATCTTCGAAGCCAGAAGGGGCCGACCTGCTGATTGTGGAACCTTTGGAGCAAAGACCAGCTCCTGTGTCATTGGTTCCATCTACTTTGACGTCCTCGTCGCTGACTGGGGACTCTAGGGGCTGACACTCTTCCTGTGTGGTCCAGGAAAGATAGTTGCACCAACTTGTTGTTGCCGACTCTTCCTTTCGGGTCCTCTGCTCGGATGAGCTCTGCTCCTACCTCTGGCTCGGAGCCCATGGCCTCGGTATGTGAGGAGATGGCGGTTCCCTCAGGTTCGTCGACTCCTCAGAGCCGTGATGCTTTCAAAGCCATGACAAGAGCCTTGTCCCCAAAGACATCCTCGACACCAGGTGTGGCCTTTTCTTCCCCAAAGCGCCTGTCTGCTTCTGTCTCCATCGTCCAGGCCATGCGTTGAGACCCTGAGCCTCAGGTAGCCCCACAGGGCACCCTTTGCTCTTCCAAGACCTCCCCAGAGGCTCCCACTGAGGAGGTCCCCAGGAAGAGATTGTGTAAGAGGAGACATTTGGACTACCCACAGAAGTCTTTGACATCTGACACTGACTTGGATGAGTCAGAAGGGTCCCCACGATCCCCCTCTGAGGATATCTCCTTTGCGAAGATACTCGAGATCCTTGAGCAGAGGGGTGATTGGCAGTCCAAAAGCCCTACTGAGGACAAGTCAGTTCTTCTGAAGGCTTTCGGGTCTGAACCTTAGACCTCTTGGGTGTCTCCGCCCTTCGATGAGCTCATGCAGTAGGTCTCTCAAAGGGAGTGGGAGTCACCGGAGTCCATGGAACATGTCCCTTGGAGGCTTAACAAGTTCATTTCTGCCCCCCGTAGATAAAACGTTTTGTCCAAGGGAAGTCCCTGTTGATGCCATGGTGGTGGCGGCGGCCACCAAGAAGGAAATGTCTGAGACTTCCTAGTCGGTCCATCCTCCTAACAGAGTCCAGGATCATGGATCGATATGGGAAACTCATGTTTAGTTCAACGACTTTAACACTCCGATCCCTGAACCATTTGACCCACTTCACTAGACTGCAAAGAGATCTCATTAAGGAGTTAGGAGATGCTCTTCAGGGTTCTGTAGCTGCAGGGGCTTCCGACAAAGTTGCCGCCCAGCTTGCTACCCTAAATTCCATCGTGAATTCGTCCATGCGTCTCATATATGCAGCTGATGGGACAAGTAGCGGGTACAGGAGTTGCTCTAAGACATTGTTGGATGCACTTGTGTTCCTTCGTGGAGCCCTTTGTCTTCATTTGTCAACACCCCTTTTGATGGCTCATCTCTCTTTGGGTCCAAAGTGAAGGAAACTGTCACCAGGTGTGAGCAGGAGGGAAAGACTCTTTCTGCTGTCTGAGTCTGTTTTTCCACCCCTACTTTGCCTTACCCCAAAGGCCAACGGGGAGGGAAAATGTGGTTCCAAAAAGCCCAAGGAGCCTTTCCAAGACACACGTGGTCAACCCTTTCTCTAGGGGTAGAAGAGGGGGTAACAATGGAAGATGCAGCCCTCGCAGCAGAAGGGGTCTGCAACACCAGGGTGACAGATCACTTTTCTGGTCAACCCTGTCAGCGCTCCTGAAGGGAGACCCGACTGTCCTGCTCTGGAGGCAGTCGCGGGTTGCTTATCTTTGTACCCAGATGCCTGGCAAGACACAAACGACAGCTGGGTGCAAAGTATTATTTCCAGAGGGTATTTCATACAGTTCTTCACCCCAACCACGCCCCCAAGGGCAATCCCGGACGTTCCACCCAGTTACAGGGAAAAAGCAACTATAGAGGTCCACAAATTACTAGAAAAAAAGTCATCCAGCCAGTCCCAGCAGACCAAATAGGATCCGGAACGTAATCAAGATTCTTCTTGGTTCCAAAGAAAACAGGGGACTGGAGACCGATTTTGGACCTCAGCTGACTCGACCAATTTGTAAAGAAAGAGAAGCTCCGGATGGTCACGCTACAGTCTGTACTTCCCTTTTTAGGGAGAGACAATTGGATGTGCTCTATAGATCTCAAGGATGCGTACTACCAGATAAAAATGGCCAGGCCATCCAGAGTTCTGCGTTTCTGGCTGGGAGCCAATCATTATCAATTTCGAGCCGTGCCCTTTGGTCTCACTACAGCCCATCCAGAGTGTTCAAATCCATGGCAGTGGTCACGGCTCATCTGAGGCATCTAGGATTTCAGGTGTTTCCATACCTAGATGATTGGCTCCTTACCTCCACTAGTAGGCAGCAACTGATTCAGGCAAGGGAATATACTCTGCCATCAGTTGGGCATTACAATCAACTCAGAAAATTCTGCCTTGTCGCCATCGCAGCATATTGTTTTTATAGGGGCAGAGTTGCACCTCAGCCACCACTCTACGACTATCAGTCGAGAGGGTCTTTCGTCTTCGCCAGCATGTCAGTTCATTAGTGTCGAAGGACAGAGCACTAGCCGCAGAAGTCTTAAAAGTATTAGGTTTTATGACTGCAGCGATCTTGGCCATACCATTAGCAAGGACGCATATGCGTATTCTTCAGTGGCTGCTGTTCACTCAATGGTCCTATCAGGAACCTCCTATGAGTCATATGATTTTGATTACGAACTCTTGCAAATGAGATCTCCAGTGGTGGTTGACGTCTCTTAATGTAACTATAGGACGTCCCTCTGTTCTACGCCCTCCAATAGCCAGTGTGACCACGGACGTTTCCCTGATAGAGTGGTTGGGGGGCCCTTTTCAGGGAATTACTGCCCAAGGCACATGGATGGATCAAGAGTCACACCTGCATATCAGTGTTCTGGAGATGAGAGCAGTACTTCTGATGTTGCAGTACTTTCAGGACTCTCCCTCTAGGGGCAGTTGCAGTTCAGACTGACATGTCAGTAGTCTGGTACTTGAACAAGCAAGGCGTGACAAAGTCTTACCCCTTTTGCCGAGAAGCCCTCAGAGTTTGGCAGTAGGCTGTCTCCTCCCAGTGCTTTCTGTTGGCAACAGACATCCCGGGCAGATCCAAAGTGATAGCAGACAAACTGAGCAGGGCAATTTTGTTGACACACATGTAGTCCCTCAAACAAGAGATTGCGGACAGTATTTTCCGCAAATGGGGCCAGCCTTGCTGTGATCTTTTTGCCAGTCACGTCAACATGAAATGCAGAAGCTACTTGGCCCTGATTCCCCTCTGGGAGAACCCCCGAGAGGCGCACTCGTACACGATTGGCCCCCGGTTCTCCTCTGTGCATTCTCTCCAAACCCAGACTTCTACAGAAAGCAGTGTTGCTGGGAAGGACCATCATCCTCATAGCCCCTCATTGGCCTCAGCATATTTGGTTCGCATTTCTTCTTCATCATCATCATCATCATCTATTGGTGGATCCATGGATTCTGGACCCAGTTCCAGACCTTCTGACGCTTCCATTGGGGGACTTCCATACTTCATTGCAGTCACTGAAGCTCACAGCTTGGCTGCTCCAGTTCTCCTCATAGCCAGGCTTTGTGATCTTTCTGATGAGACAAGACAGATCCTCTTGTCCCATAAGCCGTCCACCAGAAGATTATATCTTAGCAAGTGGAAGAGATTTTCCATATGGGCTTCTAAGCAGAACATTGATCCTTATCAAACCCCTTTGACATCCAGTTTAGAATTCTTAACTATGATTTTTAGTAAAGGAGCTGCAGCTGCTACAGTTAGTCCAGTTGGCTGCTATATCTAATTTTCATCTCTGAGTGGATGGGCTAAACATAATGTCCCACAAGTTGTCCAAGGCTTTTCTCAAAGGAACCTTCCACATGAGGCCTCCAGTGAAAACTCCTTATTCTCCTTGGAATCTAAACTTTATGCAGTCTTGCATAATTCTCCCATTTGAACCAGCATCATCTTGTGATCTCAAATTTTTATCATGGAAAACCATATTTCTGGTGGCTATTACTTCTGCCTGCAGTGTCAGAACTTCAAGCCTCATCTATCAGCCCTCCTTATTTGATTTTTTATGCTGATAGAGTATCTCTTTGGACAAACGCCTCTTTTTTACCCAGAGTTTGTTCGGAATCCAATATCAACCAAGTCATTGAGTTGCCAGTCTTCTTCCCTAACCATTCCAACAAATTAGAGTACAAGCTGCACAAACTTTACGTTCACAGACCGCTCAGATATTTGGTCAGAACAAAAGATGTTAGAAAATCAGACCCGCTCTTTGTGGCTTTCTCTGAAGCCAGAAAAGGTAGACCAGTGGCTAAAACAACACTTTCTAAGTAGCTATCTGATTGTATCACTTTGGTTTATTCAGTTGCTAATATGCCCTTACTGCACAAGATTAATGCACATTCTACCAGAGCAGTTTCTACGTCTTCTGCATTTCAAGCCAAATTGCCCTTTGATAACATTTGTGCTGCAGCCACTTGGTCTAAACCTCATACCTTTATCACTCATTACAGAGTTGATAAGGCCTCCAGGGACAGAGCTTCCTTTGGGTCTATGGTCCTGAAGAATGTACTCCCGTGAGCCACCCGAGATTGAGGGTGCTTGGGACGTTGCCCATCAGTGAAAAATGAACGGTGAGATTGAACAACTTCATATTAAGAAGTTTTGTACTCACCATAACGTTCCATGTGAGTTGTTCCATCTCTCCTTCATTCTTGCATCCCGCGTCCCTCCCCCATCCCCCACCTGGCTGATAATTGACCTAGAGGCTGGTCTCACCCTGGTTATTCAATCCTTTTTCCTTGGGAGAGTAGTTCACTTACAGGGATATGGTACAAGCAGCAAACCAAGATCTGAGGTAATTCCAGCAGTGCATCATGGGATAAGGGGCTTGGTCTCGAGCTACTGGTAAACCTTGAGCTTTGCTAACAGCCATGTCAGAGCTGATGAATAGACTCCAAACCCATCAGTGAAGAATGAAGGCAAGATGGAACAACTCACATGGAACAGTATGGTGAGTACTTAACTTCTTATTTTATGAGGAACAGAACAAAATATGAGGCAAAAATTTGCAAAAGTTTCACAAATGGTGGTGGGTAGGGAATTCAGGCTCTTGTTACCTGCACCCAGGGTATAGGGTTCAAGCCTGAGGTATTCTTTGTCCACCACCAGCAGATCTCCTGTGATATAATGTGATCCTATCTCGCCTACATTCATTACTGATGGGCTCGGAGCTGAGAGTCTGCTCCGACTCTGCCACTATAACTAGCATGAAGTCTCTCATTGGCTGGGCTAACCCTGTATTCCAGGATGCATCATGCCCAAACCCCCAGATCTCGTTTGCCGCTCCTAGATTAATGACGTGGTCTTGACTTGGCTGTGGCTAAGTACCCTCTCTTTTGTTTTTGAACTTATAGCTTCGAGTTTATTATACCAAAAAAGCTATTCTAATAGCTACGTTGTCTGTTGTATCCATTGTTGTGACTGATTGCGTTTGTTGTTGGTAATCCTTCTGTTTGGTGGGCTAGGCCCATTTTAAGTTAGAGGGCCTTTGCCCTATCTCTTGTTGTTACTGTTCGGGTGTTTGTTAGAGCCCTTTCCTCCCCCCTACCTTGTGTTGCTGAGTGTGCTTCGTGTGATTATTGTGTAAATATTGTTGCTGCTTGTGGATTGTGTTCCTTATGTCGGGCAAGGAACCAAAAGAGCATAAGCCATCTGGCTTTAAAAAATGCGCCAAATGTGCGTACAGATGTCGCTGATTGGCCACGCCATCTGTGTATATTGTCTCGGTGCCATACACTTGCAGGAATCCTGCAGTGTGTGTCATGCTTTCTCTGCCAGGGTTTTACAGGAGAGAAAAAATAAACTTATCCTCAAGGGTTTGACTAAACCCTCCTTTGAGGAAACTTTGGTGTCCTCTCCTCCCTCTGAGAAATCCGGGTCCAAGTCTAAAATGAAGTCTCCGGCTCCGACTAGTTCATTGGAGCCTCTGGAGAAAAGGTCTAAAACTATATCTCCTTCCTCGGTTCCACTGGTCTCTGAGCCACAGGAAGCACGGTCCAAGGCGCTCTCCTTCCTCGGCTCCACTGGTCTCTGAGCCGCAGGAAGTATTGTCTGTTGCAGGGTCAGCTTCAACTCCACGGTCGTCTGCGCCAAAGGAGGTTGCAGTGGTTCTTGAGCCTGCTTTGGCTCCGATCCTTTTGGAGCCGATTCGGAGCCGTTCCCCCAGTCTTGTCTCTGTTCCGATAGAGAAGGTTTCTCGACCCCCATCTGTCTCCTCCAAGTCCTCCCGGCTCTCTGATTCGGATGTCGATAGGGTGGTCCAGAGGCTCCTCCAGTCGCCAGTGTTAACTAAATCATTTTCGGCTCCAGCCCAGTCTGCTCCGGAGCCAGCTACTATATCGGTTCCGTTTCTTCTCCTCCGACATCCTCGGTGTCGTGGGAGCCGGAGTCTGCCGAATCGAGTGAAGTCCCTGGGTCGGCTCCGAAACCACCTGCTAGTCTTTTGGATCCGACATCGGCTCCAACCTTTTCCATTCCTTCTACAGGTTTCGGTACTTGGGTGTCCTCAGTCGAACCCGAGGGGGATACATCGGGGCTTCAGACTGTGGCTCCGAGTCTTCCCCTTGGTGCTTCGGCTAGGGGTACCCTGACTCCGGTCATGGTCTCTGAGGCGGGTTTTTCATCCGATTGTGGTGGACCTGCCTTCGAGGCTATGAGGAGCGCGCTGGCCAAGTCCATAGTGACTTCACCTGAATCAGCAACTCCTTCCCTAGACGCTGCAACTAGAGCTTCTGGTGCCCCCCTATCTCTGGACAGCGGGGCTCCTAGGCCTGAGGATACCTCCATGTGTGGTCCCCTACTTTCTGAGGGCCCTTCAGAGTCTGTGCCTGAAGTGCCTCCCAGGAAGAAGTTGTGTAAGAGGAAGCACGTAGACTCCCCAGATGAGTCTGTCACCTCGGACACCGACCTCGATGATGCAGAAGGGTCCCCGAAGTCGTCCTCGGATGATGTCTTGTTCTCCGATATCCTGGAGATCTTGAGACAGCGGGGCGACTGGCCATCCAAAAACCCTTCTGAGGAGTCTGTCTTCCTCAAGGCCTTCGGAGCCCAGCCTTCCGCCTCCTGGGTGTCTCCACCCTTTGATGAATTATTGGATCTTATTTGTTGAAGGGTGTGAGAACACCCTGAATCTGTGGAGCCAGTTCCTAGCCGCCCAATAAGTTCTTATCTTCGCCTCCTGGAAAAGAATTTTTGACCAAGGGAGTACCTGTGGATGCTATGGTGGTGGCATCTGCCACCCAGCAGGATGTGGCAGAGGCTTCTACTTCCATCCATCCTCCTAATAAGGAGTCTAGGAGTATGGATAAGTATGGGAAGCGTACCCTGTCTTCAACAACCTTTACATTGCGGTTGCTGAATTACTTGCGTCATTTTACATGGCTCCAAAGGGATCTCATAAAGAAGTTGGGAGATACCCTGTCTGGTAACTTACCTGAATCGTTGGCTCAGTCTCTTAAAGCCCAGCTGTCTACCCTTTCTTCCATCATCAACTCGTCCATGAGGCTCGTATCTTATGCAGCCGAGGGGGTGGGTAGAGCAGCGAGTTCGGGCTTAGCCCTTAGGAGGCAAGCTTGGATGCGCTTGTGTCATTTTGCGGAGGCTTTCAAGTCTTCTTTCACGGACACCCCATTCAACGGGTCCTCCCTTTTTGGACTCAAAGTGAAAGACACCCTCACTAGATGTGAGCAGGAGGGTAAGACTTTGTTTGCTGTTGGGGCCTGTTTTTCGCTTCCCACTAGACCTTATCCCAAGGCTCAGAGGGGAGGGAAAATGTGGTTCAGAAAGTCTCAGAAGTCTTCCCCTGCCCATCAGTGACCCCCCCCCATCCAGGGGCAGAGGAGGGGGGAATTTTAATGGAAGGCATCGCCCTAGGGGCGGTGGAGGCCACCGCAATACAGGAGACTGTGAGTCCTTTAGTGGTTCTTCCTACCAACGTCCCTGAGGGATTACCTGACTGTGCGTCTCCGGAGCCAGTCGGGGGTCATTTTTTGGAGCATCTTCAGGCCTGGGAGTCCATCACTCAGGATCGATGGGTGCTTCATATCATCACCGGAGGTTACACCATTCCCTTTTTTCGCCCCCCCCCCCCATCAAGAAAAATCCCAGACATTCCACCCAGTCAACAGGATCAGGCAGCAATAAAGGTTTCAAAGCTGCTAGAAAAAGGAGTAATCCAACCAGTCCCCTCAGACCAGATCGGATTAGGAACTTACTCAAGGTTATTTTTGGTGCCAAAAAGAACAGGGGACTTGAGACCCATTATGGATCTCAGCCGTCTAAACCGCTTTGTAAAGAAGTCCAAGTTCCAAATGGTCACTTTGTAATCCATTTTCCCATTGCTGGAAAAAGGAGTATGGATGTGCTCCCTCGATCTCAAGGATGCCTATTATCACATCAAGATAAACAAGGCTTCCAGGAATCATTTACGCTTCCGGCTGGGAGCCAGTCATTTTCAATTCCGGGCCCTGCCCTTTGGTCTCAAACAGCCCCCAGGGTGCTCACCAAGTGTCTGGCAGTGGTGGCAGCTCACCTGAGACATCTAGGATTCCAGGTGTTTCCTTATCTAGACGACCGGCTCCTCACCGCCCCCACCAGCCATCTTACTTGTTCAAGCCACGAGAGCTACTGTCAAATTGGGCCATCTTCTAGGGATTTCATTCAACTGGGCAAAGTCTGTATTGCTGCCATCACAGCGTGCTGCCTTTATCGGTGCAGAGCTAGACTCTGTAGAGATGAGAGCTTTTCTACCACCAGAGAGAATAAAAGTGTTACAGGCCCAAGTCCTGGCTTTACTACCCCGGGGAAAAGCCCAAGCCAGGATGGTTCTTCAGTTGTTGGGATCAATGGCGGCTACCATTCTCTTAGTTCCGCTAGCCAGGCTACACATGCGAATACTTCAGTGGCTCCTTTTGGCCCAGTGGTCATATCAGGAACGCCCCTTGTCCCATCCAATTCTCATCACGGAGAGATGCCGGCAGGATCTGCGTTGGTGGCTTCTCTCGTCCAATCTGGATCAAGGGAGACCCTTGAGCCCCCTGTCCCCTATTGCCACAGTAACCACGGACGCCTCCCAGATAGGGTGGGGGGGCATTATCTGGGCGAGATGGTCCAAGGTACGTGTCAAGACCACGAGGTTCACTTGCATATCAATGTTCTAGAGATGAGAGCAGTGCTTCTAGCATTGCAGGCACTTCACAGCTCTCTTCCCAGGGGAGCTATTGCGATTCTTTCCGACAATATGTCTGTTGTCTGGTATCTGAACAAGCAAGGAGGAACCAAGTCCTACCCCCTTTGCAGGGAGGCCATGAGAGTGTGGAATTGGGCGATCGCTTCCCAGCGCTTTCTAGTGGCAACGCACATTCCGGGGAAGTCCAATGTGATAGCAGACAGGCTGAGCAGAGCTATTCTGATGCCTCACAAGTGGTCCCTGAATGACAAAGTGGCTGCGCAGATCTTCTCCAAGTGGGGCCTTCCCTGCTGCGACCTCTTTGCCAGCCCCCTGAATGCAAAGTGCAGCAATTTTTTCACTCTGATCCCCCCACAAGGGGAGTCACCCAGGGATGCTCTAGTCCACAGTTGGCCCTCCGGTCTGCTCTACGCCTTCCCGCCGGTCCCTCTTCTACCAAGAGTGATTCAGAAGGCTACCTGCTTGGGAAGCAAGATGATTTTGATCGCACCACACTGGCCTGGTCAAGTTTGGTTCCCCTTCCTTTGGAAGTATGCGGTGGATGATCCTTGGATTCTGGACCCAGCTCCAGACCTATTGACTCATCAGTCAGGACAGCTCCATCCATCCCTACGAACACTCAAGCTCGCTGCCTGGCTCCTCCACTTCCGACCTTAGACAGCATATCTTTACCCCGGAAGCAGTACATATTCTGTCTTCCTCCCACAAGTCTTCTACTAGGAGAATATACTCTAGTAAATGGAAGAGATTTGCAATTTGGGCTCAGCAACGTGATCTTGATCCCCTTACAGCCCCGGTGTCGGCGGTTAGATTTCTTAGCTACTCTCTTTAGACAGGGCTCGGCTGCCTCCACTATAAAGGTTCAGTTGGCAGCAATCTCCAATTATCATGTTGCACATGAGCCTTCTCTCATGGGTCATAAGCTGTGTAAAGCCTTTCTGAAAGGAGCCTGGTTGCTTCGTCCTCCGGTTTCGCAACCCGTGTTGCCATGGGATTTAGATGTGGTGCTCAGAGCTTGGACGTCTTCCCCCTTTGAGCCGGCAGCCTCCTGCGAATTGAAATTTCTGTCATGGAAGACTGTCTTCTTGGTAGCCATAACTTCAGCCAGAAGAGTATTGGAGCTTCAAGCCCTTTCTGTTAAACCTCCTTATTTAATTTTTCATAAGGACAGAGTATCTCTGAGTCTTAATCCTTCTTTTCTCCCTAAGGTCTCTTCTGCCCTTTGTCTCCACCAGTCTATTGAGCTTTCGGTCTTTTTCCCAAGGTTTTCCAACAAAACGGAATACAAATTTCACCAGTTGGATGTGCATAGACAACTGAGGTTTTATTTAAATAGGACATAACAGGAGAGGAAATCAGATCAGTTGTTTGTGTCCTTTTCGGACAATAGAATTGGCAGATCTGTAACTAAGGGCACCATAGCTAAGTGGATTAGAGACTGCATCTCATTTATTTATGCATTAGCGGGTAAGGATCTTCCCTTTCCAGTTAAGGCGCATTCTACCAGGGCTATGTCAACTTCAGTGGCCTTTCACACTAAACTATCCATAGATGAGATATGTGCAGCGGCTACTTGGACTTCTCCACATACTTTTATTTCTCATTACAAACTGGACGTGGCCTCTAGAGGTCAAGCTTCCTTTGGTTCCACAGTGCTCAGGAGTGTTTTCCAGTGAGCCTCCCGGGATTTAGGTGTTAGGGATGCTGTCCCGTCAGTAATGAATGTAGGCGAGATAGGATCACATTACATCTTTTAGTTATGTACTTACCATAACGATAGATGTATGTGATCCATCTCGCCACATTCTGCTCGCCCTCCTTCCCCCTACCTGTTGGACTTGGAGGAAACTTGTATTCTGATTCCTCTGAGGATATTATTTTTTCTCTCCTCTAACATATATATCCTTGTGGTATGGTGTATGTGGGAAAATCATATTGGGGCAAACAAGATCTGGGGGTTTGGGCGTGATGCATCCTGGGATACAGGGTTAGCCCAGCCAATGAGAGACTTCGTGCTAGTTATAGTGGCCGAGTCGGAGCCGACTCTCTGCTCCGAGCCAGTCAGTAATGAATGTAGGCGAGATGGATCACATACATCTATCGTTGTGGTAAGTACATAACTAAAAGTTCTCTCTGTAGTCACCAGTATAAATCAACGGAGGCATTTTATTCACTCTAACTCACACACACTCCGTACCTGCTGCAATAATGATAAAATAATCCAAAGCCGAGTATCTTGGCTTGTTTGCAACCTGCAATAATAATAAAATAATCCAAAGCTGTTCCACGGCTTCATCCTGAGTATCTCTGCTAGTCTGCGTTTGCACCGGAATGCACACTTCCAGTTTCCCGGTTTCTGTTTGCGAACGTTCCAAGACGGCTGACCTTGCAGTCTGATCCCCCTCCAGTCTATGTGGTTAGCACCGCATAGACTTCTGGGGCATCGGCAGTCCGCTGCCTTCTTCCTGAATTCAGACTGATAAGGCAGCAGTCCGGATTCACTTTCTGTGCACAGGTTAGGAGGATTTATCGGATTGTACCATTGTGGTTCACAGCTGGGGGGGTTGCAGTCCTATATCATGTGCCACCACTGGCTTTTACACCCAAAGGTACTATTAGATTGTCCCACACTTAATATCTGTCCATTTTCTTGTCTTAATTTTGAATCCTTACAAATACTTTAATTTTTCTTTTTTTTTTTTTGCCCTCTTTTCTTCTACTCCACTTTTGACTACTTTTACCTTCTCTGTTTTCTTTTCCATCTCACCACTATTGTTCAGGATTTTCTGCATCCTGTTTTATTTTCTCCATAATGTCCCCTCAGGAAACATCTTCATTTTCTGGCTGTCACTGCACTACCATTTCTTTAAGTAAATCACCCCATAACCCTCTCAACTGGAGGGTTGCAATTATGCATCCGTCATTTGCTGACTCCTCTCCATCAAACAGGTTTCTTTGAAATATTTCCTCAATCCTGCACACATTCTCTGGCGTTTGCTTTCTCCATGTCTTTCACCATTCCATCATCTCTCTGTCTCCATCCCTGCTTTTCTGGGCAGCCTATACAAAGTGTGCCTAATCACAACAATGACAAGTAGGGGAAGTTCCGTGATGCCCTGCCAAATTTACCCTAGTAGCATAGATACCACCTAGGTCACCCTGAAAAGAGGCTGCTAACCTAGTGGGACTAACCCAGTCAACAAAGGATAAATTAATAAAATAGTAAAAAAAAAAAAAAAAAAAAAAAATCATTAGTGGCTGCCCTTTCTTTTGTAATTGGCCTGGGCAATTACCATAGTACTCGCACAAGATCAGGTATATTTGATAACATCCTGACCTTAAGCAACTGCAACTAACTTGTGTGGATAGGATTTTAATACGTTTTCGGGATCTTTTTTCTGTGGACATGCTGCAAATATTAATGGAGATGAGAAAGCCTGCTACTGGAAAAGTCTTATATTAACAAATAGTGTTTTCTATTTGGTGCCAACAAAAGAATCTGTATCCATTCAGGGCTAATGTTTCTCTGGTTTTGCAGTATTTGTGTGAGTTACCATTACTCATCTGTCAAAGTTGATTTGTCAGCCATTTCAGTATGTCTGCCTATGGATCCCTGGATCCCCTCTTATTCCATGCCATTGTATGTGAAAATGGTTGTGAAAGGGGTTCTACATAAGCCTCAGAAAACCAGTGGCTCATCCATGGGATCTGAATTGTGTGTTAGAGAAGCTAAGACTTGTTCCATTTGAAGCAGCCTATCTAACTGACTTGAGGTTCTTAACATGAAAACAATTGCACTTATTGCTCTGACGTTTGTAAGAAAAGTGTCTGCGTTACAACCTCCTCATTTGAGAAACAAGCCTCCTTTTATGCCTAAAGTGATATCAGAGTTTTTTTTAAGCCAATGTACCCACCTCTCTCTCTGCTTCTCAGAACCTTAAAAGGAGGGAGAATTGTGTCAATAGCTCTGGCCAGGTCGAAGTATGTAATGTGTACTGTTTTTGAGATTGAACAGTGTTAGGGGGTGTGGTTAAATCATGCTTTATGCTATTTTAGATGCACAAAGGATATTAACAGGGTCCATCGATGCAGAAGTTTTAGGTTTTGATGGGACTTCTAGGAGTTGGTCATGTGGGATAGTTGGAGGAGAGCCAGTTTCAGGTATATCTTGTGGGACAAATGGAAGAGGGGTAAAGTTAGAGCTGAATTTATCTGTTAGTAGTTTTGGTGCAACTTCAGCCTCATTGTGTAGGTAACATTAACAGCTCAGTGCATTGCTGTGTTGTACTTTTGAGGTTACTGACATTGCTAAAAAAATGCCTTGTGAGTTTCTTTGGCTTGGGTAGCTTTATTAGCCTCAAACTTGAGTTTGGATTTTAAGTAGCTCCTGAGTCTATTTCAGTGACAAAGGCTGCAACATTCAGGGAATTACTTACTTTTGATCAGAATTCTTTTCCTTTTTATAATAAAACTTGTTGATACTCTGGTTCCACAGTGTGGTTTGTTTGAGATTTGCTCTGCACTTGTTCATGTGGGGTGCAGCTGCATCTGTACAGATGTTCACATGCTGATATAGTGTGGTGGTCTACATTTCTGTGTATTCAGTGTAGTTAACTGGGTTTGGTGAGCATTTGAAGCTTGCCAATATACCACTTCGGAGTAGGTAGTTTATCTTAAAGAAATTTCTGAAGGTAGAAAACTTCAAAAACATTGCCTAGGATTTTAAGCAGTATGCTTAATTGATTAATGATTTAAATTTGCCTGCGATTTTTGGCCTTAATGAGTATTTCTGTGAATTTGTTTCTGTGCCATTACTTCTGAAGAAGTCTGCCTTTCGGAGCAGACGAAAAGCGCTTCATGTTTTATTAAAGCTTGAATGGTCCTTCCTGAGCCTGGGACTTGTTTTTGAAGTTTTCTTCGTTTTTTGTGCTTTTGTGGAGTTCCCAATTTCTGAAGGTACTCAGTTTTCGGTTTTATTTGAAAGGAGACTACTTTATTGTCATCTAACAAGTGATGAAGATATGCAAAGGATGGTGCAAGATAGTCCCATATGAGTAAGAACAAGATCTGAAATGTTTTCCATAGTGAAAACACTAATTGTTCCAGTTCATTTGTATTGACAAAGTCCAGGAATCTTTGTGCTTGTGCATAAGTGGTGTGGTGTAGGTTTTCCAGACTATAGTTGGATAGTTTAGATCACCTAGGAAAATTTATAATTGCTTTAATACTGAGTGGTTCTCATTCCTTTAGATAAGTGTTGTGGTTTTCTTTTGTCATAGAGGGAGTTGTGTAGCTAACCAATATATAAGGTATGGGACCTTTCTTACAGTTACTTGGACAGGAAGTACTAGTGTGTCATGATGCTTTACTAACCTTATGCGAATCTCTTCTGGATGTAGATTGATATACCTCCACTTTTTTTCTCTTCCTTTGCATTAGTTTGCCTAAACATGTGGATTACTCTGGCATAGCAGAAAAGCTAAATAAACTGGGAATAAACTTCTAGATTACCTGCTGGATTGCCAAATGGCTCACAGACCTTGATAGGTGAGGTTCAACTTCACAGAGAGACCAGATGACAGTGGAGTCCCAGAGGGCTCTGCACTTGGGACTCTGCTGTTTGGCCTCTACTTTTCTGAAGTAAAAGCCAATACCAAAGGACTTTGGCTGACTACATTTGCACATGGCTGCAAGCTAGGAGCAGTCATTGAATCCCTAAATGAGGTTGCCATCGTGCAGAAAGGTTTATCTCCTATAAATAACTGGTGTCCATCATGGTCTGAAGCTAAATGCCAAAAGATGCACCATCATATCTTTTGGGAAGACATCTACCCCAGGGAACTACCACACTGACAATACTTCCCTTAGAGTTGACCCATTTGTTCAGCATTTGGAAACTTTTGTAGACAGTGACCTAACTTTTGACCGGCGTGTCTGTTGTAGGAAAGTCCAGTAATTCACAGCTTATAAACAAAAGAATTGTCTCTTGATCTAGGGATGTCATTCTCCCCCTTTACTTGGTCCTCATTAATTAGGCCAGTCATTGAGTATAATGCCCCCTTTGGAATGTGTCCAGACACGCAACAATTGGAATGCACACAGCGATACCGTACTGTAAGGATGCAAGGCCTAAGCAACATGTCCTACATGGACTGAATGAAAGCCGTGGCACTGTGCTCTGTATTTTACAGACTGCTTAGAGGTGACCTGTGTGTAGCATAACAGAACTTAATGCATGTTAGCTTAATTGACTGCAGGCATTAAAGGAAAGAAAAATGGGAAAACATATTACTGAATAATAAGTGTCTCAGTACAAACTTATCAGAAGTGAATTTTTAAGTAGGGACTTGAGAGACTGATAAAATTCAACACAGTGGATACAGCTAAGTAGTTTGGGTGTACATTTTAAGTAATTTTGCAGTTGCAGATCCTTTTTCATTGGGTATGGATCTTGCAGTGTGAAGAAGTCTGTTCTGTTTTCAATGACAGCAGTGGAAATTGTTAAACTTTCAAACTGGAGTTTGGGTATAGGCAGCTAACTGCCCTGATGAGGTTGTGTTCCGATGAGGTTGAGTGTTCATGGGGAGTTAGTGTCTGTGTGTATTCGCTAATGATGGTTAGCTGTGGACGTTTGAATGAGCAGAGGATAGCCAAGTGATTTCCAGTCAGTACATTTTCTTCAGAGATCGACAGTGGTGTTACCTGTTGGATGTTCTTCGTGACACTGTTGCAGTCATTACATTTGGGTTATCTGCTTGCAAGTAGCCCTCAGCGGGCCTCATTATGAAAGTATTGGGTCCTGCGTCGGTTGATATCTCTTCTTCCATGTCAGGTAGTCGGGGGTATAAAGCATGCAGCCGATGCCATTACATCAGTCTTTCTTGCTGTGCGGTGCCCGAAGTAGAAGCAGTTCGCAAGTGCCGGTCGGCAGACTCCTGAATTTTTCATTTTCGAGTTTCAGAATCAAAATCTTCAAAACAGCTAAGTACCCTGTTGGGGATCCTTTTTCTTTCTCTAAATGGGTCAGTAAAAGTTAACAGTTGTATTACTTATCGAAAGCAAGTACCTCATAAAGATTTTCATTTGTACTGCATTCCTTGCTTAGGCCCAGACCACGACGTCCCTCGCTGTTGGTTTTCTGCCTTAATCAATTCTCATACTATTTGTCTGTTCATTTTCACATCTAACTATTGTGGTTTGTTTGTGTCTTTCGGCTTTTCCCGGTTAGGGGTCGCCACAGCGGATCTCCGGTCCGCTAATGATTGGCAGTAGATTTTTACGTGCTGGCTTGCCGGGCCTAACGCACAACCTTCACCGAAGGAACGCCCATTCACGCATGTCGCCACACAGAAAATGCTCTGAGAATCGAACGGGCAACGTCTAACTGTGAGGCGACAACGCTACCGCAGCACCACCACCACAGCTACATCTAACTATTGTGGTACTCTGTTTAATTATCCAGAAATGGCTTCGGTAAGCCATCCAACTACAGACATTCTGAAAAAAACATAAAGATAAAGACAGAGACAGACAGCATAGGTCCCAAGCTGCTGACAATGCTTCCGTTAAGCTAGTAACCATTTCACCAGTACTCAGTGAGGCGCTTTCACAGCCCCTGATATCCACTACTTCAGATTCGCAGGCCTCTACTGAGACACCTTCGGAGTCAGGTATGCCACGAGATGCTTCAACTATGGAACCTACGGATGTCTGTACCTTGGATGGGTCCGGAGCTGCTGTGCAGGCACCAGCTTCTGAGGGTGTATTCAGGCCTACTGACTTGCATATCAAACCGACACCATCTTCTTCAAGGCCTAAAGCTCGATCCATGCCTAGAAAACCAGCATCCAAACCGCATGGTTAGGCCCATATGTCTGAAAAACAAATAAGAATTGCTGAAGACCTTATTACTCTAAGGGGAAGCCACCTTTCTCCCTCCTAAGAGACCTAGAACTGATTTTCCTTCTGATCAGGAGTCTGAAATTTCTGTTTTTTCTGATCACCAGGATTTGCCCTCATCTACCTATGAGGATTTTGATGCAGAAGACTCCATTCCCTCCGCTTTCCTTCCAGAAAATTTCTCTTTTGGTGAAACTTTGCACACTCTTAGGGAGCATTTCCGCTGGGAAAGCCAGGATTACGCTGACTCCAAAAAGAGGCTTAGGGAATTCTTACTCCTGCCTCAATGCAGGCCTTTAGCTATCCCCCCTGTACTGGACATTGTAGATGATGCCTTCTTGGAATCTAGCCTAGCCCCAGACACCTTACCTCCGGCTGCTAGGAAGCCTGACAGGTATTAGAGTACCTGATTCTCACAGGTTCCTCTCTAAAAATCCTACTACGGACCCAGAGACCATTTCACAGGGACCTAAAGGCATTAAAGCTACTACTGCTAAAAACCCTACCCCTTCTGATAGAGATTCCAGGGCCCTGGACAGATGGGGTAAGAATGTATACACTTCTGCTACTTTGGCCATTAGGGCCTTAAACTGCCAGTTTCATATGTTAAAGTACCAGCAGCATATTATTGGATTACTTATACAGAAATTGATGTTGATTCCTGACTGTGCTGAAAATAAAGAATTGTAGGATTTAATGCATTCTGCTGAACAAGTTGGTAAATATATTTTGCAGTGTGGTTTTGACTCCTTAGAGGCACCTTGTAGGGCTGCTGTTACTGGGTCTGTTCTTAGAAGGCATGCTTGGCTTAAGGCGCAAACACTGCCAGATCCTGTTAAAGCCAAATTACTGGATGCTACCTTAAACCAAGACCGCCTGTTTGGCAACAAAGCAGATGTTCTTAAAAAGATGGAGGAAAAAGTTAAATCTGTGCAAACTGTTAAATATTTCCTGCAAGTACAGCCTCCCAGGTTTAGTAGGCATTGGCCTTCTAAGAATGGGTCCTTTCCTGTCTTTTCCAGGACTTTAGTCCAAATCCAGGAACAGCAGACCACCTAGGCCACAGTCTCAAGGTACTTACAGGCCTAAGCAGTGGGTGGGCTCAGACTTCCAAAGCTGGAAAGTAGTAAGACACCCCCCTGTGGTAAACTGTCACAATGACTTGATCTTAAACTTTCCAAGCCCTGTTCAACTGACCGCACCTTTAGGGGGAAAGATTGCCCTGCATGCAAAAAACTGGGAACTCATTACCCAAGGCAAATGGGTTTTAAAAATAGTTTCCGTAGGATACAGATTCCACCAACACGTTACCAACCCCAAAGGTTTGGCCAGACCTACCCCCAAATCAGTGGGCAGAGGCGCAACAGCAGGTTCTCTAAGTATCAGGGCTATTCAACCTGTCTCAGCAGAAGAATGGGGACAAGGTTTTTACTCCAGACGTTTCCTGGTACCCGGAAAAGACATCTGGCGTTCTATCCTGGACCTATCTATCCTAAACACCTTTTTGGTAATTCCAAAATTCAAAATGCTAACTCTTCATCAGCTGCTTCCCATGCTAGGCAAAAATGCCTGCTTGGCAACATTGGATTTAAAGGATTGTACCTGCACATCCGAATAAGGGATTCTTGCAGAAAATACCTACGCTTCAGAGAAGACTGCATGCACTATCCGTTCTCTGCACTGCCCTTTGGCTTTTCTACTGTGCCCAGGGTATTCACAAAATGCCTAGCTCCAGTCATTGCATTTTGCAGGCAAAGAAATATTCAAAATATACCCATAACTGAATGATTGTTTAATTCTGACAGAAAGCCAGGACATACTATTAAATCTGACATTTTAAAGAAACCGCTAACCTCGATGAGGTACACCATAAGCGAAAAGAAATCTCATCTAGTATTCTGCCACCAAATTGTATTCCTGGGAGCAAGCTTGAACACAACTTCCCAGATGACCTACCTCACACCAAAGAAACAAGTTTATCTGACAGCCTACTTCAAATTACTGGTCACAAAGACCCAGCTAACTGCAAGGAAAATACTGCAAGCTCTGGGGTTCATGGCCTCTTGCATCCCAATAATTCCATATGCAAGACTGCATATGAGGAAACTAAAATGGTATCTAAAAAGCTTATGGTGTCAACATTCTCAGGACCTGGATTCAGTGATTCCTATCATCCCTTGTATAAAGACAGAATCCCTTTTGTGGGCAGAGGCCTGCTACCTCAACAAGGGACTGCTATTCACTCTATCCCCTGCCGCCCAAACCCTAAGAGACGCATCAGACTATACATGGGGGGGCTCATTTGGCAGGGCAGTGCATTCGGGGCAAATGGAAACAGAGTCGAATGCACCTGCATATCAATCAAAAAGAAATGTTAGCTGTACAGAATGCTCTGACCGCCTTTAAGGACCACATCCTTCCCGGACAATTATTGGTAAAAGTAGACAACACCACTGTTATGTGGTACATAAGCGGGGGGAACCCACTCATACCTCTTGCTGACTAGCCATGGCTCTGTGGAGCATAGCCTTGAGCTACCAAGTGCACCTACAGGTTCATTTCCTGCCAGGCAAGCTAAACTCACTGGCAGACGACCTAAGCAGAAATCTCATGGACCCACACGAGTGGAAACTGCAACCAAAGATATTCAACATGTTGAGAAACAAATGGGGGAGCCCAGAGATGGACCTGTTTGCCTCCTCTCAGAACTGCCAATTGGACAAATTCTGCATAAGGACTCCCCACAGACCAGCTTGGAAAGTGGATGCCCTGTCCTTCACCTGGGAAAACCTCTGTTTATGCCTTTCCCCCTCCACCTCTCCTCTCCAAAGTTCTACTCAAGATCAAACAGGACAAACCAAGGACAATACTCATTGCATCAGACTGGCCACGCCAACACTGGTACCCCCTCTTGCACAGTGTGTCACTGCTGGAACCATGGCACCTGCCTCAGACCCCAGCTTCAAACCCTGAACCTTGCAGCCTGATAAATTATCTGAGCTCTCCATTACCATTCTTCAGTAAGCAAGTGCTGGATGGCATTCTGGAGGCTAGGAGGCCTAGTACTAGAAAATCTTATGCTGAAAAATGGAAAAGATTCTGTTCCTGGAGCCAAACTCAGGTGATGGGCACAACAGTGCCCAGTTTACCGCATATTCTTCAATATTTAACAGAGATGCTTCACAAGGACCTTTCCTTCTTTTCTATTAAAATTCATGCCTCTGCCATTTCAGCACATTATAATATGGAGCCGCCCCTCTTTTCTCACCCCCTGCTGAAGCAGTTCCTCAGACGTGCCAAAAATTTAAGACCACCCAGGGGAGCCCCTACTCCAGCCTGGGACCTTAACTTTGTATTGGAAAAGCTCACGCTACCTCCCTTTGAGCCAGCTGCAACTGCAGAGTTGAAATTCCTTTTTTGGAAAACAGCCTTCTTTCTAGCCATCACTTCAGCAAGAAGTGTGTCTAAATTACAGGCCCTCATGGCAGTGGAGTCCATCATCTTCCATGCAGACAGGGTGTCCCTCAGGACCAATCCTACCATTATGCCCAAGGTGGTATCCAGTGTGGTCCTTAATCAGTCCATTCATTTGCCAACCTTCTTTTCTAATCCACAGAACAAAGGAGAACGAATACTGCACTCTTTGGATGTGCACAGACAACTTAGATTTTATATGGACAGGACTAAGCTGCTCAGAAAAACTGAATAGCTGCTAGTTGCCTTGGCTGCAAGGGTAGAGGGGAAGGCCATTTCAAAGCAAACCATTTCTAAATGGATAGGCTATTGCATTCATTTCTGCTATAAGCACCATGGAAAACCTACCCCGCAAGGGATAAGATCACATTCCACCAGGGGTGCATCTATTTCAGCAGCCTTTCTTAGAGTTGTTCCTACTAGGGACATCCTAGAAGCTGCTACCTGGAGTTCTGTTCATACCTTCACCAAGCATTACCACTTGCCTATTTTCTCTAAATCCAGAGCTGGTTTTGCCACTGCAGTCTTGCAGGGCCTAATAGCTAGTCCTAATGCTCTCTAATTACCTCCTCTCTTCCTTAGCTTTGGGAATCTACCCAAATGTAATGACTGCAGCAGTGAAACACGAAGAACATAGTACAGTTGTGTACACGTAACATAAATGTAGATGCTCGGGTGTATTCACTGTTGCAGTCCTGGTTACCCTCCCTCCAGCCCCCTGTCTTCTATTTGCTATACCTTTCTTCTTGTTTACTGTATTTAAGCTTTCTGGTGTATTTGCTTATAGTTGGAGGTGTAACCTTGTATATAATTGCTTCCCATTATGGGGGCACCTGACGTGGGGCAAGAAAAACTGATGTAATGGCGTCGGCTGCATGCTTTATGCCCCTGACTACCTGACGTCATGGAAGAAGAGACAGCAACCAATGCAGGACCCAAGACTTTGATAATCAGGCCGGCTGAGGGCTACCTGCAAGCAGATAACCCAAATGTAATGACTGCAGCAGTGAATTCACTTGAACATCTACATTTATGGTAAGTGTACACAGCTGCACTTTTCTTATCCTCCTGTAGAACTAAGACCAGCAGGCATTTAGTTCATAGGGAGGTACTAGGCTATCTGCCCAATAGCATTTATAAGACTAGCCAGAGCGTGTCAGCTTTCGCCGCCCCATTGATTAATTAACTGATCCTCTGTCAAGCAGAGCCAATGAAGTGATTCCAGGGGTGTTTTTTCTGTTACCCATCCACTCGTCAAGGTTTATCTTGAGTGTTAGTGAGGGGCTCTGCCTAATGTAGTTTGGAATTTTGTTCCAAAGCATGGGGAGTTTCTGTGATAGGAATCTATCCCTCCAGCATGTTCTGTTTGTTGTGGCGAGGTTTAGCTCACTAGAGCGCATGGCTCGCAGTGACTTGGATTTCTTTAGGTGGAGCATGTCCATCAGTTTTGAGTTGGACATGGCTTTGTAAGTCAGGCAGAGCTCACCTCTGGGTAAGAGATATGCCACTGAGTATAGCCGGAGTTTTTTCAGTCGGGCTGCATAAGACACATGTTTGAGGCTAGTAATCCTCTTGGTGAGGTACTTTTGTAGTGTCTCCAACTGTTGGGGAGTGTCTCGAGATGCATCCCAATTGGGGCATTGTACTCTATGATGGGTCTGATGAGTGAGTAGAGGGGCATTATAACCTCTGTTTCTAGACGTGAACCCTTTAGTCATTAGATGGGCCACATAGAAGGATTTCCTAACTACTTTGGCAATATGATTGTCAAAGGAGAGGTTACTATATACCTAGGTCCCCAGATCTCTTATTACCTCTTCTGTATTAAGGGGGCTGCCACCTATGTGGTAATTCGTGGGTGTTTTGTTTTTCCCAAATGGTATGGCTATGCATTTTTTGGCCTTTAGCTTGAGGCCATGACTTTGACACCAGGTGTCCATTTCAGTAAGGCCCTTTTGGAGGATGTCCATATCAGCCGGAGAGTCAACTATGGCTCCCAGTTTGCAGTCACCAGCGAACTTGGTTAGCCATAGTCCTGCGTTTGCCTGTACTACTGAGGAGTATATGCCGAACAGTAGGGGTCCCAGGAGCGAGCTTTGCGGGACACCACTTGTGACTGGTTTAGTCTGATCTGGAGCCCGCTATTCTTACCGTGTGAGTTCTGTCTGTAAGCCAGTTGGCAGCCCATCTCATGACGTAGGGGTTAATGTTCGGGCTGGTGTGTTTTTCTGTAATACCCGAGTGGGGAATGGAGGCGAAAGCCGTGGCGAGGACTAAGTAGGCTGTGTGAACAACCTTTCCCTTGTCTATGGCCTTGGTGACTGTCTTGAAGTCGACCAGGTTTAGTAGGCATGATCTGCCCTTAAAGCCGAACTGGGCTTAGAGGTTTAGAGGTTCCCAATGTCTTCGTTAATGAGTTCCATGATGATGCGCTCCATAGCCTTGCAGAACAGGCTAGTCAGGCTTATGGGGTGATAGTTACCTGGGTCAGTTGTGGCCCCTCCTTTTTGGAGTGGTATAGCTGTTGCTGTGCGCCTTTCTATGGGCACGTAGCCTGTGGAGAGGATGAGGTTGAACAGTGTGTTTTGGTGGGGGGTTAGTTTGTTCTGTAGTTCGTGCAAGAAGCAACCTGGGACACCATCTGGCCCCATTGATGCTGTGTTTTTGGCTTTTGAAGGGGCTATTTTCACCTGTGCGTCTGTGATTTCCTGGACATTACACTTTTCCGGTATTGTTGTGGGCCCTTTTGGGGGTGAGAGGGGGATGAAGTTTGCACTGATCTGTCTGCTAGGATGTTGGCAATATCAGTAGGATGTCCTTCAAGGATGCATCTGCAGTCATCACATATGGGTTGTCCTGCCTCAGGCAGCCCTTCGGTCGGCCGGATTCCAAAGTCTGGGTCTGGCCTCGGCTGATGTCGCACTTTCCCCGACGTCAGAGTGTCTGGGGTATAAAAGCATCAGCCGACGCCATTTTCCTCAGTCTTTCTTGCCGCATGGTGCCCGAAGCAGTTCGCAAGTGCCGGTCGGCCAGCTCCTGTGATTCAGCTACCGAAGACTTCGAAAAAGCTAAGTACCCCGTTGGGGACTCTTTCTTGCCTCAGCCGATGTCAGATAAAGTTAATAATTGTTTAACTTGTGGGAAACAAATACCTCATAAGGATTTCCACTCTTACTGCCTCCCCTGCCTAGGCCCAGACCACGATGTCTCGGCCTGTTCAGCCTGTGCTTCCTTCAACCGACGAACTCTTAGACGTCGGTCGTAGTTTGCAGAGGATTTCTTTGGGGCTAGTTTTGCTTACAAGATGCCGTCGGAGACTCCGAGTTCGCATTTAGTTAAAAAACGGAAGGACAAGGACCGACACACGCGGGCCGCGGTTTCGGCTGAAACCACGGTCAGGCCTACCGCGAGTGTCTCTGTCTCGGCTGAAACAGAGTCCTTGGTAATTCCGATTACCGAAACCGTACAACCGACTACCTCTGCCCCGGCCGAGTCGGTTATTGAATTACCTACTGAAACCGGTGTCCAGGAACCTTCCGACACCATTCCTTTAGACAAGTCTACTCCTACACGTGGTGCAGCCAGACCCCCTGCATCCATGTCCATTAAGGCTTTTTCTAGGGCTAAAGCTGCTAAACTTCCTAAAGCTTTGCCTCCCAAGGTTACCTCTCAGAGACCTTCTACTGGCTCACAGATTCTTAGCCTAGCAGAGGATCTTATCTCATTAATTAGAGGTTCTCAACCTCATCCGGACGGGGGCTCTCAACCACCTCCAGACAAAAGGCCTAGGGTTGAGCCCTCTGACCCCCACTCCTCAGATGAGTCCACTGATGGCTCTGCTCTGTCAGACCACCAGGAGGAGGCTTATTCGGCCTACAAGGATTCTGATGCTGAAGAATCTATTCCCTCGGCCTCCCCTCCTGAAGAGTTTTCCTTTGGAGAGACATTACACTCTGAGAGAACATTTTCAATGGCAGGGTCAGGAATTCTCTGATTCTAGAAAGAGATTAAGGACCTTTTTGAATTTACCTCCGCATAGGCCTTTAGCTATACCTCCTGTTTTGAATGTCATTGATGATGTGTACTCTGATGCTAGTACAGCCCCTGATTCTCTCCCTCCGGCTCCTGCCAAACCTGATAGGTACTACAGGGTCCCGGACTCACATCTACACCTGTACAAGGCCCACTGCTGATCCAGAAACTATTTCTCAGGGCCCAAAAGGGGTTGCAGATGCCACTGCTAAAAATCCTCTACCCTCTGAAAGGGAGTCCAGAGCTTTAGAGAGATGGGGCAAGAAAGTGTATACTTCTGCAACTCTTTCCATGAGGGCATTAAATTGTCAATTTCATGATACAGTACCAGGAGTATTTGTTAGATGAATTGCATAAGAAACTGTCCTCTTCTGAACCCCTTGATCGCAAATCCCTTCAGGATCTAGTACATAACTCCCAGCAGGTTAGTAACCATTTATTGCAGTGTGGTTATGATGCATTGGAAGCTTCATGTAGGTCAGCTATGACAGGTGCAGTTATACGTAGGCATGCCTGGCTGAAGGAACAATCTCTGCCAGTCCATGTTAAAGCTAAACTTTTGGATGCTCCTATGGAAAAGCAAAACTTATTTGGTTCCACGGCTCAAGAGGTCTTAAAGAAATTTGAAGAAAAGGCAAAATCTGTGCAAACAGTCAAAGACTTTCTGCAAGTCCAACCACTGAGATTCAGCAGAAATTGGCCTACTAAGAATTGGTCCTTTCCGGACTCAGACAGATCTCAGAGAGGAAGGAATAGGCGTGCCAGAGGTAGAGGGCAAGCTAGAGGCTCCTACAGAGGCGTCAATGGCAACCTCCCAACCAGAGAGGTAGTGCAGGAACTACAACTGCTACACCAGGACAGACTCAATGACTTTGTTTTGACTCCGCCGACCAGGGCTCAATTAGAAGCACCTTTGGGCGGAAAGCTTTCTTTATTCTCAAAAAATTGGCACAGCATTACAAGGGACACATGGACACTGCAAATAATAGAAAAAGGATACAGGTTCCATTTCCACACATTGCCAAAAAGAAAAAGCATGCCAGACCTGCCACCAAATCAGAGGGCAGAGGCTTTGAAGCAAATTTCCAAATTAATACAAATGAAAGCCATAGAAAAGGTACCTCTTTCTGAACAAGGCCAAGGATTTTACTCCAGATTATTCCTTGTTCCAAGAAAAGAAAATCAATGGAGGCCTATTCTCGACTTGTCCGCACTGAATACTTACCTCATTGTGCCAAAATTCAAAATGCTGACTCTACAGCAACTCCTTCCCATGCTGGGCAAGGGGTCTTGGCTGGTGACTCTAGACCTCAAGGAGGCATACCTGCATGTCCCTATCCGACAAAGTTGCAGAAGACACTTCAGATTTCTTGCAGGGTCAGAGCATTATCAATTCTCAGCATTGCCCTTTGGCTTATCTACTGCGCCCAGAGTATTCACGAAATGCCTGGCATCAGTAATTGCACACTGCAGACTTCAGGGGATTCAAATCTACCCATATCTGGACGACTGCCTTATACAAGCAGACAGCAAGCAAACTTTGTTAAAGGACTTGGATTATGCCATCCACCTACTGCAGGCCTTGGGATATACAGTCAACATCCACAAATCAAGACTTGTGCCATCCCAAAGAATAACTTTTCTGGGTGCGGATCTAGACACAACCACCCAAATGGCCTTTCTCACATAAGAAAAACAAAAACAACTACCGGATTACTTCAAGAATCTGACAAGACAAACTCAGCTGACTACAAGGAAAATCCTGCAGGCCCTGGGTTACATGGCATCTTGCATTCTTCTGATTCCACAAGCAAGGCTGCATATGAGAAAATTACAATGGTACCTAAGGAGTTTATGGACTCAGCACAGTCACAGCTTAGAAACTTTGATCCCACTCATTCCATGCCTTCAAAAGGAATTTCTGTGGTGGGCTCAAGCCTGCCTGTCGAACAGCGGGTTGCCCTTCAGCAAGCCAAGAGCCAACCAAACCATCACCACGGACGCTTCAGACCAAGGTTGGGGAGCACACATGGAGGGCAGATGTATCCAAGGGCTATGGTCACAGAGAGCTGCGCATGCACATAAACCAAAAGGAAATGCTGGCAGTGATACACGCAATCGAGGCCTTAAAACTTTTTCATCAAGGCCACCTGCTCATAAGGACAGACAACACCACAGTTATGTGGTACATAAACAAGCAAGGAGGCACCCATTCCTACCCTCTTTGCAGACTGGCAATGAATCTATGGGAACTTTCCTTGAAACTCAATATACAGCTGCAGTCCCAGTTCGTGCCAGGGAAAGACAATATACTGGCAGACGGCTTAAGCAGAAATACCTTGGATGCACACGAATGGATGCTGCACCCAGACATCTTCTTACTCATAACACAATCATGGGGAAGGCCGGAAATGGATCTGTTCGCTTCCCCCCACAATCATCAACTGAAGAAATTCTGCTCCAGGACATACCACCCACAAGCATGGAAAGTGGACGCTCTCTCTTTCAGCTGGAAAGCTCTACAGTGTATGCTTTCCCACCTCTCCCATTAATTACCAAGGTCTTACTGAAGATCAGGCCAGAGCAGCCCAGAGTGATTCTAATAGCTCCAAACTGGCCAAGACAGCACTGGTACCCACTGTTAAAGAGCATGTCACAGACGAAACCGTGGCCTCTCCCCCTATGGCCACTCCTACTGACGCAGCACAATTTCAAGACTCTGCATTCCAACCTGAAAACCTTGCAGCTAACTGCCTGGAGAATACCATGACTCCTCCTCAGGACAAGCTATCCCAGGGAGTGAAGGATATTATTATGGAAGCTCGCCGGCCTTCCACAAGGAAGGCATATTCAGCAAAATGGAAAAGATTTCACACTTTGAACACAACAAAGGGTCTAGATGTGACAGTGATGAACATGGCACATATACTGGAATATTTGGCAGAATTGTTCCACAATGGCCTGTCTTACTCTTCCATCAAGATACATGCCTCAGCAATTTCAGCAGAATACAATGTTAATCCACCTGTCTTCTCTCATCCTCTCCTGAGACAGTTTCTAAGAGGAATCAAAAACATCAATCCTTCAAGGAAACCACCTCTACCTACTTGGGACCGTAACTTCGTGTTGGAAAAACTAACACTTCCTCCCTTTGAACCAGCAGCATTGTCAGATCTACAGTTTCTGTCTTGGAAAACTGCCTTCCTTCTGGCCATAACCTCAGCAAGAAGAGTATCTGAGTTACAAGCTTTAATGGCAGTACAGCCATTTCTTATCTTTCATCAGGACAGAGTTTCTTTGAGAACCAATCCTACATTTATGCCAAAGGTGGTATCCAGGGTATCTTTGAACCAAGCTATTCACTTGCCTACATTCTTCCCACAACCACAAAATAAAGGGGAGAAACTTCTGCACACCCTGGACATACACAGACAGTTGCACTACTACTTGGACAGAACTAAAAGTTACAGAAAGACTGACCAGTTGTTTGTAGCATATGCTGCAGGGGCACAAGGAAAAGCAATTTCCAAACAGACAGTTTCAAAATGGATAGGAAATTGCATTCGTTTTTGTTACTCCTTTCATGGAAAAACTGTACCAGCTAACATTAGACCTCATTCCACGAGAGCCACAGCCACCACCACAGCCTTCCTAAGAGAGGGGTGGCTACCAAGGACATTTTAGAAGCTGCTACATGGAGCTCCGTGCATACATTTGCCAAGCATTACAATTTACCTTTATACTCCAGATCCAGAGCAGGCTTTGCTACAGCAGTCCTGCAGGGTATCTTAACTACACCATCCTTTAGTTAGTACCTCCACCCCCAGATTGGCTATGGTATTCTACCCATATGTGATGACTGTAAATGCATCCTTGAAGGACATAGTACAGTTTTGTACCTACCATAAATGTAGATGTCCGATAGGTATGCATCTGCAGTCAGGTTTACCCTCCCTCCTTCCCCTCTGTGGTATACTTCTTGGGTACTTACCCCTCTTATAGCTAGCTGGGGGGATCTGTTATGGTGTATTTGTTTTTTATAGTACTGTGTATGTTTGGATTTGTTTTTGTAATGCATATCTCCAAATTTTTGCCTTCCTTAGAGGGCACCTGGCATCTGGGGCAAGAAAAACTGAGGAAAATGTCGTCGGCTGATGCTTTTATACCCCAGACGCTCTGACGTCGGGGAAAGTGCAACATCAGCCGAGGCCAGACCCAGACTTTGGAATCTAGCCGACCGAAGGGCTGCCTGAGGCAGGACAACCCATATGTGATGACTGCAGATGCATACCTATCGGACATCTACATTTATGGTAGGTACAAAACTGTACTTTCAGTATATTTTGTGCTATTTTGCACTAGTTCAGTGCATGTTTGTGAGTTGCCACTTAAATTCTTAACATAGCCAAAGAAGGCTTTGTGGTTATCTTTTGAATCCTTGGCTATTTTTCTTTCGAAGTTAGCCTTGGATGATTTTATGAGGGACCATAGTTTCTTACCGATACTGATCAGGGATGTCTTTCCTTCTTGGTATTTGCTTTTTTTCTGAACTAGTTTCCTCCTATTGTATAGCCTGTTTATGGCAGGGGTCCACCAGACTGGTTTCCTTCTCTTAAAGGAGTGAGTCTTGGTTTTGCTATAGATGGCACGATCCATGCATCCTTGTAGGTGCTCATAGAGTGCATTTGTAAAGGATTCTGCATATTTGGGCAGCGTTATCCTTTAGCGTGGGGGCTGTGAAACTTACTGCCTCTGTCTTAAGTAAGGTGAAGTTTGCTTTAGAAAAGTGTTTTATTGTGGTTTCCTTAGTTGTGGGTGGTGGTGGGGTGTGGACATCCAGAGTGGTTTGTTTATGATCCGATATATCCAGTGACGGGTTGACCTCCAGTGTGGAACATCTGTCGCTCATGTTTGTGATGACAAGGTCCAATATGTTTTCACCTTTGGTAGGGGAGTTTACCAGCTGATCCAGGGTATTTGAGTTGATGAATTTCAGGAAGAGCTGGGCCTGGGAATTTTTACTCTAGTTGTTTTCCCAGTTAATGGTTGGGTAATTGAAATCGCCCAATATCAGGGTGTTCGGTAGGACCTTCATGTTTTCCAGTGTCTCCAGAAAGGTGGAGTGGTGGTCCTGGGTCATGGAGGGTGATCTGTAGCAGGCCACAATTTGCATTGCAGATTTGCTCAATGTTAGTTGCACATGGATGATATCAGAGGTATCATGCTGCGCCACTAATGTGGAGGTGTAGGCATCCTTGATGAATATGGATACACCCCCTCCTTTTGTGTTTCGGTACGTGTTCTGTGGCCGAAACGTGTGGTACTAGTTGTAGCCCGGTAGTGCTGGGGTGCTCTCTCGAGCCTTGAACCGGGTTTCAGTTACTGCACAGATGTCGACATTCTCCATACTGAGGAGTGCTTCAAGCAAGTTCATTTTGACATACTCCTGGTGTTGAGTAGCATAACCCTCAGTTTTTTGTTAATTGTGCTGTTTAAGGATGTGGGTTTGACTTTTGAGTCTTGCCTGAAAAAGGCACTATGGGGGCAGCAAGAGCTTTGGCCAGTATTCGAAAGCCCTAGGGGGTGATAGGTGCAAGCCATCTCTTGCGAAGCAAAGAGGCTTGTCGAACATGTCGTCCCAGGCTGACAGACACTGAATCCCCTTTGAATGACACCAGAAGTTTAGCCAGTTGTTGAAATTGATCATTTTTTTCTTTATACTGAGGTATCATTCTTGGTGAGGGCAGGATGCTACTCAAGATCAGGGTCATACCAGCCTGGGCTACATTATCAGAGAGCTCTTCCGTGTCTCTATTTAGTCCAGGGATGTACATCTCGGGTCATTCACACCAACATGAACAATGACAGAGTCATGTTTGTACTTGTTCTGGAGTGACCTGAGTGCTTGTGTTATGTGGCGGATTTTGGCTCCCAACAGGCAGCTAACAGTAACCTTCTGCTTGTCTAGCCTAGTGAGTGGGACGTCAGTGTGCCTGACTATAGAGTCACCTGTTGCTTGTGTGCTAGGTATGTTATTTCACCTTAAGGGCTGTGATTGTGCGGCACACTGATTTTGTTTTGTGTGTTGTCTAGTTTGTGATGGGAGTTGCAGGTTGTTTGGGTGTTTGCTTTGGAGGTCTCTGATGCTTTTGCAGGTTTTTATTTAGAGCCTCCAATTATGATTTTGTGTATTTGTGTATTTTGTGGTTGTGCTAGTTTAGTAGGTCTATATGTGGCTGGAGGTGTGGTGCAAGTGTTAACCTTCTCCTCTTGACTTTCTGTTCCAGTCTTGGGCGGAGACAGCTTAGCTTCCAATTTGGCTGTATAATTGCATCTCTCGCATATGTTAGTGTTTTGTGGTAGGAGGAAAGGGTTGCCTGTGTACATGAGGCAGTTGTAACATTGCCTCAGGATACCCAGATTCACCAGCTGGACTGGAGAGTGCACCTGAAATTGCCCTTTGGTTATGCCTGAATAGTTGGGTGAGCTGCTTAGTCACTTGGTTGGTGAGGGGTGAATAAAGAGCCTTGCCCTGCTAGACAGTCAAGTGTCAGGGTATATTAGTGCTTGCTATTAGGTCTGAGCAAGTGCTGGTCTGTAGGATGCTTTTTGAGTGCTTAGAGTGAGAGTTAGACTAGTTTCAAGGGAAAACCTGAAGAGGAGACTTAGTGGAGCCGGGAGTAATTTAACCCTAGCTAATCGGCACTGCATGGCGCACAAAATCGTGCACGTTCGGTTTTTAATAGCAGGGAAATGAAAGGGAGAGATTAGCCCAAAATGGCCAATAAACTACTAACTTCTGGGCTGGAACCACTCCTCCAGGGACAGATAGGCTGCTCAAAGCTCCCCTCTCTCACAGCCGAACAGAGAAACTTCCTTCTGTCCAAGTAAGGTATGGGCAACTCAGAAACTTGTAGCACAGACCTGAATTCAGCACTAGCATGAAAACTGGACTATTCTAGCTTAGAAAGGCGGGAAACAAGGATTTTTTTTTTTTTTTTGAAAAGATAAGGCAAAAACAGTAAAAAAAAAAAATATACACTTAAAACGGCTTTAAATGACTACAAATGATCAGAAAAGGCTATTGCACTTTAGTGTGTAGCCTACAACAGTTAAACAGATTATTTAATTAATTATAAAAATTAATTATTTAATAAAAAAAAATTAAAAATATGTAAAATGGCTTATTTGCATTTTCGAGGCAGCTGTAAGCCTCTTCCTTTCAACCATAATGTGTAGTGCCTCAGGAATTATCACTAGAACTTTTCAGTAGTGCTAGCAGTCAGCAACTCTGAAAAATGGCCCTACATTATCTGGTTATTTCTACTAAGTTGTGGTGACTGTTTTAATTTTATTTTTGAACCAGTCTCTCGCTCTCAAATCTTTTGTTTACTGTGCGGTAGTGCTGTGACTGACATTGACTAGTTTCAGGCTTAGCCAAGGTGAAGTACAAAACATTTTTCAAAAAGACAGAAATGTTAACAGAAACCGAGCTAAGATTAGTTAGAAAAAATGTACATTATAATAAAGAAGCCAGACAACTTTATAAATGCCCTAAAATGTTGCGTTTGGAAACCACTAACACAGCTATCACTAGATGAGGCAGTCCACTACTTTAACTCATCTTCCCTACAATTAAAGCATCATGAACACACCAGAACCATTAGAATAAAAGCAAAGTATGCCCCCTGGCTAACTACGGTAACTAAATCCATTCTCGAAGATGGGGACAATCAACAAAACTACTCAGAACTCCATAATAAAGCCAAAAAGCTCATTAAACTAGACAAAAATCAAGTACTACCAAAACCTCCAGGAAAAATATATTCTCAACCCTCAAAAATTCTGGTCCACTGTAAACTCTGTACGTCAACCAGGCAAATCCAGCACTGCAACAGTAAACAATTGTGATAATGTTCCTACTTAGTTCAATAAATATTTCACCAAAACAGTTAAGGCCCTAGAAGAAACCCAGTGTAGCTGTACATGTCCTGTCTTACCAAGCCCTTAAAACAACACAAACACACAAGATAATACATGCCACTTAAGCTTGCTCCCAGTGTCAACCAAATCCATTTTAAAACTCCTCCACAGGCTTAAACCTACTACCCTGCCAACTGATAGTTTACCAGCAGAATTCCTACAGTTAGCTGCAGAGGCTATAGACTATCCTGTTGCTGTGCTGTTGCTGTTCTAATTAAGTTAATATATCAATATCAGAGTATAAAGTACCTACTGTATGGAAGATCTCCCACATAATTCCACTGCGCAAGAGTAGCAACTCCTTAGAAAACTACTGACCAATTGCTATTCTGTCACCCTTGTCAAAAATACTAGTCGTTCACACCCAACTAATAGACTACCTTCTAAAAAACATTCTGATAACTAAATAGCATGACTTTAGACCCTTCCACAGCACCAACGCAGCTGTAATGTCTTTTTCCAACCCAGTTAACCACAACAGAAACAAGGAACAACTAGTTTCTGCCATTTTTTTTCTGGTTGTCTAAAGCTTTCGATATGGTCAACTGTAATAGACTCCTTTAATACACTATTCTCTCTAAGCATCACCACCCTTTCTGTCATGGTTTAAAAGCTTCCTATCAGAACGCCAACAAGGAGTAAAATGGCAGAACCAACTATCCCCTCTCCTACCAGTATCCTTAGGAGTCCCTCAAGGCTCCATACTGGGCCCACTACTGTTCTCTGTTTACCAAGCAGCTCTTATCCTCCACACCCAATGCCTCAGTAGTGCAATATGCTGATGACACCACCCTCATATGTTCAGCCCCCACACTAGCGGACCTTCACTCCCTGACCCAAAACTGCTTCTTAACTGAGACCTGGTTCACTAACTTCCAGCTTATCCTTAGCCAAATAAAACAAAACTTCTTTTCAGCCCCTGTCGATCCCCTCCCCCATGTGACAACTTTACCGTCATGTCCGATAACAAAACCATGATCACCCCTACCTCCAACACACACGTTGGGTGTAGAGGTAAATAACCTAAAATTCAACATTCATATAGCCCAAACTGTCAAGAAGGTTGACAAAAAAATTGTGGTCTGTTACTGTAACAAGCAATTTCTCACTAAACACACCAAAACCACCAGGACACATCTATTGTCTACCCTCTTTTACACATCCTGAATTCTAACCAGCCTCCATGAAACTCAAGTCGTCATTAGCGCACAAACTATATTACTACCCATCTAAAACTCCAGCACTTCAAAACCTAATCCCTTATTCTACAACAAGAACCTGAAGATCTAGTAACCAAAACAGTCTAGATGTCATCAAACATAGTGATGATGCTGGGAAATCTCTCTTCAGTTATTATATTTCTAAAGCTTGGAATAGCCTGCCTAGCCACCTGACTTAATTAGCCCCACCTCAAAATTTAAAAAAGTTCCTCAAAGCACACTATACGAATACCTGCCTTATACTTCTGTGACTCTCCAGGATAAACACTTGCTGTACAAGCCTATTCTCCATCTAAACCAATATGCCCTACAAAGTCTTTCTCTGTCTAATAGAACTAACCCATCCGAATTCTTGCTTAGACCCACAGATTTTGATTTTTTTATTTTTATCTTATTTTGATCCAGAAATCTTTTTTCACTTTGCTCCTCTAAACATTGTTTCACTAATCCATTCTTTTATACTGTTTCACTACTACTGCTTAGTATGAATTTGACTATCCACAACATGTCTGCTGTTACACTGTTTCACCACTTCTACTTACCAACATTCCTGACTAGCTTCAGCATTCCACATCATCTCAATAAGTGTAGCATATTTATGTATCCCAGCCAGGGTTGCCAGATTTGCAGCCCCCAGGTAGGGACAAAAAAAAAAGGTCTCTCACGGCAAGTGATGACAAAAAAAAAAGGGTCTTTAAGAACAATAGCTCTGCACTAAACACGGAGCTTCTCGTGTTTAATGCATTGCAGTTCCGCATTCAACACAAGTGGCTTCGTGTTTAACGATTTTTGATTGGCCCGTATACCGGCATATGGACCAATCAGAAATCGCTAAACACGGAGCTTCTCGCGTTTAATGTGGAACACAAGAAGCTCCGTGTTTAGCAATTTTTGATTGGCCCATATGCCAGGTATACGGGACAATCAAAAAAACAAAACAAAAAAAAAAAAACAAAGCGGAGACTGGCTGGGATTTAAACCGGCAGGGCGGGACTCTGGATCAGGCTGCTGATCTCGGGACAGTCCCGCCCAAATAGGGACGTCTGGCAACTCTGATCCCAGCTATGCTACTGTGTTGAGTAATTAGTCTTCTACATCAAGAGACTTTCAAAATGGGTTAAAACTCTTAATCTGTTGATATTGAAGCTGATAAGAACATAACTTATTAATTTTTTGTGATTTCTATAGTAGTATCATCAAGGCTATTGTAGGAAATGTATGTTATTTTTATTGTGTACTACATGAAACTCTGCTAAATGTTGACATTTTTCATCTTTTTTGCTAAGTGTTGTCTTGGATATTTTACTGTGTAATAACTTGATATCCATAGTCTTAAGTCTTGTGGATCTCTTCCTGTTTCATTTATGTATTTTATCCAGAGCATTTCTCTCTCCGGGCCTTCGCTGAAAGTGGACCGGTGTCCAGTTGAACTTGCTTGGTAAACATATGTAAAATAAAATAAATAAAATTTACATTGGTTCTTAAAGTGGGCCAATCTTCAGTAATTGAAAGAGTTGCAAGTTTGAAAAAGGCAAAAAGATAGAGTTAGGTGATACTTCCAGTTCTGAAGGTAGAGTATTTGACTTGGATGAAGCGGTTCTTTTTCAGTTGCATTCTGAATTATGAGTATGTGTTGAATTTCTTTTAGGTCATTCAGGATCATTGATTCGCTGTTTCAGTAATACCTCCTTAGGGATTTCCTGCATTGTCAGACTGAATACCAATGCCTTTTCTCCCCTGTGATGTCAGGACATCGTAGTATGAGACATTGCCCATTGTCATATTCTTAGGTCTTTTTTTTTTGCCCAAGATAGAGTGAGGAGAGCCGAAGGTCGCATAAATTGGGGGTGCGGGGTAAAAGGGTATATGGAGATTACCCAGTCTCGCAGCCGAGACAGAGGGAAAGAATACTGCAACATTAAAGACGTGAACATTTACATTTATGGTAAGAAGACACAACTGGGCTCTGTTAATAGTGTTTCACATTTGCAGTAAAAACTCCTTGGGAAGATTCCCAAAGCTGAAGTACAAGTCGTTGGAGCAATTAAGCTAGGTAAAAGATTGGAGGCCCTGCAGAACTGCAGAGGCAAAACCAGTCTCTTGCTGTAGAAAAAACGTTGCAGTGTTAAAGGTGCGGACTGAGACCCAGGTTACTGCCTCTAGAATTTGTGTGGTGGACACCTAATGAAAACAGCAGTGGTAGCTGTGGCGCTGGTGGAATGAGTTCTAATTTGGCTTGGTACCTTCTTACCATGGTGCTTGTAACAAAAGCCTGATGCAGTTAAAGCTCCACCTGTCTGGTCTGTTTTACTGTCTGGTTTACCCATGTTAGGTGTAAAGGCCACAAAATGTTGGTCTGACCTTATGAATTTTTTTTGTTTTGTCCAAGTAATACCATAGCTTCCTTTTTACATTGAAGGAATGCTAGGTTCTCCCTTTTGTGTTTGGAGAAAAGGTAGGCAGCTGTGTGATTTGATTTAGGCAGATTTCAGTAACCACGTTAAGCATAAAGAGGAAGGATTAGTTTGAGAGACACTGTCCAGGTGAAATCTGAGGAAGTGCCTGTAGTTCAGAGCCTCTTCAAGCTGAGGTGATGGCTATTAACAAGGCAGTCTTCCAAGATAAGAATTTGATCTATGCTGAGGCTATGAGTTCAGAGGGTGCCAGAGTGAACTTCAGTACAAAGCCAAGATCTTTGGAAGGAGCAGGAGATGTCCTTCCATATTACTTTTGCAGTGTTTATCACCACTCCACTCTCCTGCCAAAGATAGCATGTCTAAACAGTATATTGAAGCCTTTATTACCTAGGCACATTGTACACAAGATGGATGCTCCGTGTATAAGCATAGAGCATAAAGGTGACATATGTACACTCAGTCCCAAACTTTGTTGCTTCTGGTCTGAATGCCATTATTGTAAGACAATGTGAACACCCTGCATTTTGCTGGTTATACTGAGCCTTTGTCTTTGAGATAAGTACCCCATTGGGTTTCTTTTTTCTTATATTTTTCAGTGGGTTGCATGTAATCCAGGCAAGGGAAATAGTGTGGGAGGCAGGTTTCCCGTAAGGACTGCCACGCTAAGTGCCTGCTTTCTTGAGGTGCATCTCGCGATTACACTTATTCCATCTGTCAGGTTTGTGTACCAAAGATTTTATGTAGCAGTCTTTCTTCCCTTTCCATTTGTCTTAAGAACCAGCATCTCAAGCTTGTTAGCCGATGGTGCCATGTCAGAATCTGCTTACCCGAGGTACAGCCCATCACTCAAGAAGAAATCCAAGAAATCTAGGCCTGAGCCTGCTGCTCTTCATCTTCCACTGGGTGTCTCTCTTGAGGTGCATGAAAACCCAGTGGACAGTCCAATATTATGTTTGGAGGCTGGTAAAGAACCTGCTTCTCGCACATTCTCTAAGGTCTTATAGATGCCTGCTGTGGACGTTGAGGGAGAACCATGGCTGATTATCTCAGAGGATTCTGAAGAGATTACTCAGATCCTTGCTAGGGAAGAAGTGTTGGGTACCTTGATCGAATCAAGGCAAGGGTCCAAATCACACTTTGTTAGGATGGACGTCCCATTGAAGAAAAGATGAAAAAAAAAACAAATATGGTGTATGTTACCAAAGATCCACAAAGGGAATGGTAGGACCTCACTTGAGGCTTGTTCAATGCTTTGATGACATTGAAGCCTCCTCAGTTGGTTTTGGTTCATGCTCCTCCTTTGTCCTGTACTCCCAAAAGGGAAAGAGACCCCGAGTTCTCTGAGGATTCTGACTCCTGACTGTTTAGCCTACTCCTTAGTTGCCCTCTCCTTTAGACTGCGGGTTGGAGGAAGAGGAATCTGTCCTGTTTTTCCTTTGGAGAGATGGTCCTGTGTATCGTGGAACATTTTAAGTGGGATTGCCCCCAGTTATCTGATGTCTAGAAAAAGTATTGGTTATTACAGATGGACTCTGTCAAACCTTCTGCTGTCCTTCCTATGCTGGCTGCACTGTTGGATACCTCCTTCCGTGGCACCAGACTCCCAGCCTCCAGGCCCTAAAATGCCTGACAGGTTCTGTAGGGTGCCAAATGTCTGCAAGATCTTGTACAAATGCTCTTTATCTGGTACAGTGGTGATTTTTGTGTCTACTGATAAGCCTTCTATGATGCTGCCCTTTTCTAAGCTCCTTCCCTTGGACAAGGACAGTAGAGCCTTGGAAAGGATTTGGTAAGAAAGTATGCACTTCTGCTACCTTAGTCTTTAGGGCTATAAATTACCATACCAGTATGACAGGATACATTTTGTCTCTTTCCCACATTGGGAAGATTTTCTTACATGCCTGATTCTATGGGTAAGATGTCAGCTCTTTCCTTACTAGGTACCACTTTTCAAGTTGCCTGTCACTATAAAACTGTAGCTGTGATGCAGGGGATGTGTCCTGTAGGTCTGCTGCCTCTTGCTGTGTGATGAGATGGTATTCCTGGCTTTGCCAGGTGATATTAAAGCAAAATTCTTGGATGCAATTCTGGATGACCAAAACATGTTTGGTACTGCTGTGGCAGAGCTTTTTAAGACCTTGCAGGATCAGGGAATGTCCTGAAAGATTTGAAACTTATCTTTGTACCTAAAGTAGTTTACTTCACTTGATCTTCAAGCTGTGGGTACCAGATCTGTATCGGATCCAAGCCAGCACCTTCACAAGTATCAGCTCCAAGCTCCTCCCCTTACCCATAATACACCACCACTACCTTCCAACCCCCAGATCTCATTTGCCACGGCTTCCAACGTATCATGATTCTTGAGCTCCACGTTGAGTAGGTCTTCAAAGTTATTAGTGTATTTTGTGTGTGCTGGTAGTATGTTTCCTCTGCTTTGCTGGTGCATCAAGTTTAGGTTTTGTTGCCTTAGTTTTAGGTAGCTTGTAGTAGTTAGTCTTCCCCTCCCCCTCAGCCTTCTGTGGCTTGTCTGAGTGTGTGCTGAGTGGCATGCATCTCTTAAAAGTTTTTCTTGTGTAGTGAGAGATGGCTGATCTCCCTAAACAGGTTTTCAAGATGCACAGAGTCTGGCTACAAATTGTCACCTGCTGACGGCCACACTCTGTGTACTTTGTTTGGGTGTGACCTATTTAGCTACTGACTGCAGTATTTGCTCAGGTTTAAACCCGCTCGCTCTTAAGGATCGGAGGGCCAAATTAGTTATGAAGGGCCTGCTCCCTTCTATGGAGGCGGCCGCCTCCTCTTCTGCTTCGGTCACAGCTGCTGTGACCTCCTCTCCTACTCCTGTCCTTGCTTCTCCTCCCTTCCTGGCTGGGACTCATCCTCCTGCCTGTAAGCCAGTGAAAGCGGAGTGTAGAAAAGGCAGAGAGGAGAGCGAGAGCACAGATCTGAAAAGAGAGAGGTCCCTGGACCTTTCTGCTCTGACTGGACCTCCAACCAAAGTTAAGCCTAGGCACTGTGACTCCCCTCTCCTAGATTTTTTCCAGGGCCAGAGGAGCCCAGACCACCCTCTAGAGCCTCGGTTCTTCAAACCTCCAGGTCGGAGTCTGTGGCTGTCACGGTCCACCCGCAGTCTCTCTGAAGTTGACATGGATAAAGTGATGCAGAGATATATTTGCGCACACAATCGGATGCGAGTCTTGCCGGCCCCCTCTCCCTCTGGAGGGGGGAGCTTGCTTCCCTTTTTTACACCCATCTCCTTCTCCGATCCGATCCCCGGTTTTAGAGTGCATGGATCCAGGAGTGCCCCTAATCAGGGGGTCTGCGCCGAGTGCACCAGTCTCCTCAATGCCGGCAGCTGCCTGGAGCATGTCTGATCCGACTAGTTTGGATCCGAGTCGCTCTCTGAGCTTGGGTGTCTGATCCAAGGGGTTGGAGCTGTTTCCATCGGCACCGACCTTGTCTGGTCATAGCCCCCTGCTTGGAGTGCCATCTACTTTGGGCCTGGCTCCGATTCTTGCATCGGATCCGAGGAGCGGTTCCCTTAATGGTGTCCTAGGAAGCACACTCGCCCTCGGTGTTGATTGTGGAAAGGGTTCTCTCCAGTGGATTGAGGCCCCTGACTATCTTTGGACTCTGCCTTGACTCCTCCTGCTTTGTGTGAATCCCATTTCACCACAGGGACAGCCCGTGCTCGAGGAGCCCCAGGCAGTTCCCCCTGAGGAACAAGTGGTTTGCGAGCTCCCTGCGGACAGCCCCACAGCAGAGGTTCCTCGCAAGCATACGTGCAAGAGGAGGCACCTGAACTCCTCCCCGGAGTCCCTCACCGCGGACACTGATTTGGATGATGGGGGAAGGGTCCCCCCAGATCACCTCCTGAGGATGTCTCCATTGGAGACATCGTGGAAATCTTGCGCCAGCGGGAAGGTTGGTCTGCCCCAAACCCTTCCTTGGATGAATGTGTTCCTGGAGGCATTCGGCACAGGTCTGTCTACTTTCTGGGTGTCACCTCCCTCGGATCCTTTAGTGGACTTAGTTACCTCACAGGCTTGGAAGGAGCTGTGGAACCAGAAAACCTGCCAGGTATTAGAGTCCCTGACTCTCTCAAATTTCTTTTCAAAAATACTACTGCTGACCTAGAGGTAATTTCTCAAGGGCCTAAAGGAATTAAACCAACCTCTGCTAAGAATCCCACCCCCTCCGATAGGGATTCCCGAGAACTTGACAGGTGGGCTAAAAAAATATACACCTCTGCTACTCTTGCTATCAGAGCACTAAATTGCCAGTTCCATATGCTAAAATTTCAGCAACGTACCCTGGAACTCCTCAAACAAAACTGTCTTCCTTTCCTGCTTGTGCAGAATCTAAAAAGTTACAGGAGTTAATGCGTTCTGTAAGTCAAGTGACTAAGCACACCTTACAGTGTTTTTGATGCCCTAGAAGCTTCTTGCAGTGCAGCAGTCACTGGTTCTGTCCTTAGAAGGCATGCATGGCTTAAGGAACAGCCCTTGCCAGACCATGTTAAATGCAAATTATTGGATATGCAGCCTTGCACCAAGGCAGAGGAGGTCTTAAAAAAAAAAAAAGATGGAAGAAAAAGCTAAATCTGTGCAGACAGTTAAGGATTTCCTACAGGTCCAGCCATTCAGATTCAGCAGGCATTGCCCCTCTAAGCACTAGTACTTTCCTGCTCCCACCAGGTCAGTTCAGCCTAGACCTCGGGGAAGTGGACCCCCCCAGACAGCAGCCACAGGGAATGCAGAGATAAAAACGGGAATTCCTCCACTTCAAAACCAGGGAGTTCTCAGCCACCCCTTCATGGTGAGAACTCATATGACTCTCCTCCCCCACCTCCTCCTTCTGCCCACCTGCATTTACTCCTAGGAGGAAAACTCTCCTTTCACGCAAGCACCTGGGCCACCATTGCCAACGACTGTTGGGTCCTCAACATAGTGTCCCAGGGATGCAAATGTTCTTTCCACTCCCTTCCAACCTCAAAACGGGTTCCTAGATCTACCTCCAAACCAGTGGGCAGAGGCGAAAAAGCAAGTCCTTTCCTTGCTGTCTATGAAGGCAATAGAGCATGTTCCTGCAGATCAGATAGGCCAAGGTTTCTACTCCAGACTTTTCTGGTACCCAGAAAAGAGGGCACCTGATATACGCCATCCTCGATCTATCCATTCTAAACACCTTTCTGGTGATACCAAAATTCAAAATGCTCACCCTCAAGCAACTGCTACTCATGCTCTCCAAGGATGCTTGGCTAGCCACCCTAGACCTAAAATAGGCCTACTTCCACATTTCTATCAGGGAATCATGCAGGAAATATCTGTTTCAGTGCAGGATCTCTGCACTTTCAGTTCTCTGCACTTCCCTTTGGCTTATCTACTTCTCCCAGAGTTTTCACAAAATGTCTAGCTCCCACTTTTGCAGACAAAATTTACCCATTCTTACATGAATGCCTAATTAAGGCAGTCAGGAAAAGCTGCTCAAGCACCTGGCCTTTAACGTCCCTACTGACCTCCCTAGGGTGCACTATCAACGAAAAGAAATCCAAACTAGTACCCACCCAAAGGATTATATTTCTGGGAGCAAGCCTGGACACAGCCTCCCAGATGACATTCCTTACACCAGAAAAGCAAACTTACCTGACAGCCTACTTCTCTCAACTAGTCACCAGACCCCAGTTATCTGCAAGGAAAGTCCTGCAAGCTCTGGGCTTCATGGCATCTTGCATTCTACTCATTCCTTATGCCAGACTGCATATGAGGAAACTTCAGTGTTACCTAAAAAGCGTTTGGTGTCAACACTCTCAAGACCTGGAAACTCTTATACCAGTGATACCTTGCCAAAGGAAAGATTTTCTTTGGTGGGCAGCAGCATGCTCCCGCAACAAGGGACTAGCATTTTCACCACGGACACTTCAGACTATGCCTGTGGTGCCCACCTGGACGGCAGGTACATACAGGGCCAATGGAGCCCACAGCAAATCCATCTGCGTATAAACCAAAAAGAGATGTTAGGTGTCCAGCACACATTGACTGCTTTCATGCCCCTTTTCTCCCCAGGAGCTCTCCTGATCAAAACAGACACCACTGTGATGTGGTTATCAACAAGCAGGGAGGGACTTACTCCTACCCTCTATGCAGGCTGGCCATGACCCTTTGGCACACAGCCTCTGCCATGTAACTCCACCTGTTAGCACAATTCCTGCCAGGTTCTCTAAATTCTCTGGCAGACCACTTAAGCAGAAATGTTCTGGACCCACACGAGTGGCAGCTAGACAAAAGAACCTTCACCCTAATTCAGAAATGGGGCACCCCGAAGGTCAACGTCTTTGCCTCCCACACCAACCATCAGCTCAAAAAGTTCTGCACCAGGGGGCATCACTGCATGGCTTGGAAAGTGAATGCCTTATCCTTCCCCTGGGTCAGCCTATTGGTCTATGCATTTTCTCCACTACCTGTCATCACCAGGGTACTGCTCAAAATATGGGAAGAAAAAACGAGGACAAGTCTTATTGCTCCAGACTGGCCTTGTCATCACTGGTACTCACTGCTGTGCAGCCTGTCCCCACTGCCACCGTGGCTTCTTCCTCAGACCCCAACCCTCCTGACCCAGAGGGAAGGAGAATTCATGCATCCCCAATTGCAGACCCTCAATTTGGTAGCCTGGCTTATTCCCCGACCACTGATCAATCTGCCAACCTCAGTAAACCGGTTCTAAATGTTATACGTGAGGCCAGACGCCCTAGCACTAGAAAGTCTTATGCTGACAAAAGGAAAAGGTTCTGCACCTGGATTCAGGGTAAGGGAGCCGATATGGCACAATCCTCCTGACCAATCATCCTAGATTACCTAGCTCACCTGCTACACAGTGGTCTCTCTTTCCCGTATTAAAATTCATGCCTCTGCTATCTTTGCTCATTTCCACACTGAGCAGCCCCTCTTCTCACACCCTCTGATCAAACAATTCATAAGAGGGGCTAGCAACTTGAGGCCACACAGAAGAGCACTTAACCCAGCTTGGGACCTTAACTTTGTGTTGGAAATGCTCACCTTGCCCCCCTTTGAAACCAGCATCTTCAGCAGAGTTAAAATTTCTCTCCTGGAAGACTGTTTGTTTTTCTTCTGGCCATCACTTCAGCCAGAAGAGTCTCCGAGCTACAAGCACTCATGGTTGTGAAGCCCATCATCTTCCTTGCTGACAGGGTTTCCCTCAGGACTAACCCATCTATCTGAAGTAGTTAACTTCATTCTTTCTGTACATATGGGTATTCGGATCCGAGCTGGCAAAACTTTTCAGGCATCAGCTCCGAGCTCCAAGCTCCTCCCCTACCTCTATTACATCACTTCCTCCAATCTAGCCCCAGATCTCGTTTGCCGCTCTTATGAGTCAGCATCGTGGTCCCTGAGCTCTAATCAAGGTGATAAGGTTTTTTGGTCTTATTAGTGTAGTTTGGTGTGAATACTTTTCCCTTTTTCCTCGCGTTTGGTCGTGTTAGTTTAAAAAAAAAGTGTTTGTGTAGTACTGTTTTGTAGTCTGGTTTCCCGCCTAGGCCCAATCCTTTGTGTGTGTGGGCCGTTAGGGCTTTTACTGTTCTTCACTATGGCTGAACGGCCTAAGGTTCTTTTTAAGAAATGCAGAGTGTGTGGTCATAAGCTCTCACCAGCCGATGGCCACACTCTGTGTTCTATGTTTAGGGGTCGCCCATCTGTCTGCATCCTGCGACATTTGTTCAGGCTTTAACCCTAGGGCACTGAAGGATCGTCTGGCTAAGCTTGTGGCTAAAGGTCTGCTATCAGCTAATGCCCTGGAGTCTGCCTCTGTTTCCTCCCCAGCCAGTGCCACTGTACAGGCAGGGACTCAAACTCCCACCAGGCCTGCTACATCAGATTTGTCCCAGAGAGGTAGGGGCAAAAGAGAGGAGGAGAAGTGCCGCAAAGAGAGGGACAGGCCCAGAAAAAGATCACTGGACAGGGAGTCTTTCTCCAGCCTCTCTTCAAAGGCCACCCAGGTCTCGTTCTCCTCGGATCCACTCTCCCCGGAGCCGATGGAGCCATCAGAGCCTAGGCACTCCCCTCCAGACCAGACCAGTGTCTGTCGCTTCCCCCAGGTTGACTCTGAGTGTCTCCGACCTTGATATGGACAGGCAGATGAGGAGGTTCATCCAGAACCCGATTCAGATGGGGGTCTTAACAGGGTCCTCTCCCATTGGAGAGGGTCCTTCTACAACTATGTTCCACCCTATTTTTCCTTCCCCGATCTGACCCGATGCTTCGAGGTTCTCGGGTCCGAGACCTTTTGGAGCTGTTGGGTTGGCGCCGATGGTTCTCGTTTCCTCGACGCTGGCTGTCGCCTTGAGTTCCTCAGATCTGATCTCTGATCCAGGAGGCGATCTGAGCCGTGATCGGGGAAGTCTGACCCGAGGGTCGAGATCTTGCTCTTTCGGATCCCATCCTCGGTGCCCAGACTACCCTGCCGGTGGCTCCGATCCCTGCTTCGGATCCGGGGAGAGCCTCATCCTTTTGAGCTACGGGAGGTGTGCTCTCCATCGGCATTCGGGGCACTGGAAAGGGTTCTCTCCCAGGGGTTGAGGCCACAGCTCACCTAGTTGGATCCTACCCAGATCCCTCTGATTTTGGGTTTTGCTCCCATTACCCTGTCTCAGGGACAGCCCGTGCCAAAGCAACCCCAGGTTGTTCCCCTCAGGAAACCCCCGGAGGCTTACAAATCCTCTTCAGAGAGTCCCACTGGAGAGGAACTTCGTAAGCGCAAGTGTAAGAGGAGGCACTTGGTCTCTCCTGAGTCCATTACCACCGATATGGACTTGGATGAAGGAGAGGGTTTCCCCAGATCACCTACCGAGGACGTCTCGTTCGGAGACATTATGGAGATCCTCCGCCAAAGAGGAGGTTGGTCAGCCCCCAAACCCTCTGCGGATGAGTCTGTATTCTCCAGCGGACCCTTTGGTGGACCTCATCACCACTAGGGCATGGAAGGATCCCGACACCGTAGAGCCTATACCCAAAAGGCCAGACAAAATTCTTTCCCTGCCGTCAGGCAGGCATGGTCCAAGGGAGCCCCGGTAGACGCTTTGGTGGTTGCAGCAGCCACAAAGAAGGAACTGGCACAGGAGAGTTCCTCGGTTCATCCACCAGACAAGGAGTCCAGGTCGATGGATCGTTTTGGGAAGCGCATGTACTAGTCAATGACATTTTCTATCCATGCTCTGAATTACTTGGCACATATCATCCGACTGCAGCGAGACCTTATATTGGAACTGAGTCGCCCCCTGAGTCTGTTGCAGCAGGACAAGCAGTCCTTTACTGCGAAGATGACCAGACTGAAATCGGTGACTAATACCTTTGTGTCTCCTCTCTCATGCTATGGAGGGAGCTGCTAGAGCTGCTGGTAAAGGCGCTGCCTTGAGGCGACATGCCTGGATCAGGCTGTGTCAATTTGCGGACCCCTTTAAGGTGTCTTCAACGCCCCTTTCGATGGATCATCCCTGTTTGGGAAGACTGTACGTGACACACTAACCCAGAGTGAGAAGGACGGAAAGAGTTTGTCAGCCGTCTGAATCCGCTTCCCTAACCCCCAGAGGTCCTATTCCAGGAACCAAAAGGGGCAAAAGAAGATGTGGTTCCGGAAATCAGTCTTTTTGTGACGCTCAGGAATATTCGTCCCCCAGAGGCAGAGGGGGGACAAGACTGACGCCGTTCCAGAAGCAGAGGGGGTCCCAGAAACTTCGGGTCTAGGGAACCTTTTTCCGACAGACCCGCACAGCAACCCTGAAGGATTGCCCGGCTGCACTACTCTGGAGGCAGTCAGGGGAACATTTTCCTTACATCCTGTGGCATGGGAGTCCATTACTGCAGACCACTGGGTGTTAAACATCATATCCAGAGGATATTCTATCCCCTTCATTTCATGTCCCATAACTCCAGCATGCTTTCCAGATGTTCCACCCACTCACAGGGAGGCTGCAGCATTAGAGGTTTCGAAGCTGCTACTAAAACAAGCCATCGAGCCGGTCCCCCCAGATTAATCTGGATCAGGCATCTACTCCAGGTTCTATTTAGTGCCAAAGAAGACTGGGGACCTCAGGCCCATTCTGGACCTGTCTGTCCTCAACCTGTCGGTAGAGAAACAAATTCCGGATGGTCACTCTACAGTCCATTCTACCGTTTCTGAGAGAATGCGACTGGATGTGCTCATTAGACCTCCAGGACGCTTACTTATCACATCAAGGTCCACAGGAGCTCCAGGTTGTTTCTACGCATCTGGCTAGGGGCCAGTCACTTTCAATTCAGAGCCCCTACCCTTCGGTCTCACCACAGCCCCCAGGGTGTTCACCAAGGTTATGGCGGTCGTACCGGCTCACCTGAGACTTTAGTGCATTCAGGTATTTCCCTACCTAGACTAATGGCTCTTGTGTCAGGCCCTACACTACTTCCTCGGTCTGGTTCACAAGTTAGACATCACGATCAACCTCAACAAGTCCCACTTGACTCCGGTTCAGATCATAGACTTCATTGGAGCATGGTTGGATTCGATTCAAAGATTTTTTTCACTCCCGGAAAGGATAGAAAATCTCAGACTCCATGTATCAGCGATCTTGGATCACTCTGTAGTCACAGCAGCCGATGTTCTCAGGGCCCTGGGTTCGATGGCAGCCTCAATTTGTATCCTCCCTCTTGCACGTCTTCACATGAGTCCTTCAGTGGAATCTTAGCAGTTCAATGGTCCTGGCTAGACCTCCCGATGCATTTCCACATCCGAATCAACCAGACATGCTGAACATCACTCCAGTGGTGGCTTCAGTCAGCAGACATTTTTGTGGGGCGCAGCTTTCTAGACCCTCCGGCTCAAGCCACGGTGACCACGGACGCCTCCTTGCTTGGGTGAGGGGGCACTTCCTGGTAAGAACAGTCCAAGGCACGTGGTCCCTTCCAGAGACCAAGCTGCACATCAGTGTCCTGGAGATGAGGGCAGTGCTTTTAGCGTTGAGAGCCTTCCACCCTGTCCTACCTCTGGGGGTGGTAGCCATTCAATCACACAACATGTCTGTAGTGTGGTATATAAACAAGCAGGGAGGGACACTATCCTACCCTGTTTGTCGCGGGGCCATGAAGGTTTGGGAGTGGGCCATATCCACCAGCCGATTTCTCATAGCAACGGATGTCCCGGGGCGCTCCAACATTCTAGCAGACAGTCTCATCAGGGCAATCCTTCTGCCTTACGAGTGGTCTTTGAAATATTCCGTGGCGGAGAAAATCTTCCTTGTTTGGGGTAAAACTTGCTGCGATCTCTTCGTATCTCCTTCCAACATGAAGTGCAGCAACTTCTTCGCTCTTATCCCCCCTCTGGGGGATGCTCCAAGGGACGCTCTAGTTCTTGCTTGGCCTCCCGGGCTACTGTATGCTTATCCCCCGTTACCTCCTATTCCGAAGTTCCTTCAGAGAGCTTGCTGGCAGTGCAAAGTCATTCTCATAGCTCCCTTCTGGCTTCGACAAGTGTGGTTTCCCTTCCTATGGTCTCACCTGTTGGCTCTTCCATGGACTCTAGATCCATGTTCGGATTTAATTTCTCACCCATCGGGCATGCCCCTGCCCAACCTGGACAGTCTCGAGCTGACCGTGTGGCTGCTCCGGTTCCCATGATCATCAAGACTTCCGGACTTTCGTCCCCTGTTAAGAACATTCTGGTAGCTTCTCTTAAAGCTTCCACTAGGAAACTCTACAATAGCAAGTGGAGACGTTTTTGCGTTTGGGCCTCAACACAATCAGAACCCGTTTACAGCCCCCGTTCCGGTCGTACTGGAATTTTTGGCCGATCTTTTTCTATCAGGCGCAAGTGCTTCCACCATCAAGGTTCAACTGGCTGCCATCTCTAATTTTCATGTAGGTGAAAATAAGGTTGCTCTGGCTTCTGCCAAATTGTGTAAAGCTTTCCTGAAGGGCACTTTTTTTTATTGCAAACACCAGTTAAAGAAACAGTGCCCCCCTGGGATCTGACTTTAGTCCTTCAAGCTTTGACCTCTCCCCCTTTCGAGCCAGCCGGTTCAGTTCCAATGGAGTTTTTGTCGTGGAAGACAGCATTCTTGGTTGCCATCACTTCAGCTAAAAGAGTTTCAGAGTTGCAGGCCTTATCCTCCATGCCCCCCTATTTGGTTTTCCACAAGGATAGGGTTTCGCTGCGTACAAACCCTTCTTTTCTTCCCAAGGTGTCCTCAGCAGCCAATATTAATCAGTCTATAAATTTGCCAGTCTTCTTCCCAAATTTCCAAAATAGAGGTGAACATGAGCTTCATTTATTGGATGTCCATAGACTGCTTCATTTTTACCTCCATAGGACTAAACCCTTCCGGAAGTCAGATCAATTGTTTGTCTCTTTTTCAAAACCATTTTTGGGCAAAGCAGTTTCGAAAGTGTCCTTAGCAAGGTGGATCACTGTTTGTATTGCACAAGTTTATAAGGACAAAGGTTTATCTCCTCCTGGTGTATTGAAGGCTCATTCCACAAGGGCAATAGCCACTTCTGCAGATTTCTGGTCGAGTTCCGTTAGACGATATCTATGCGGCAGTGACTTGGGCCAATGTGCACACATTCATCTCTCATAAGTTAGCTCTTTTCTAGAGGGAGAGCATCCTTTGGCTCTGCGGTGCTCAGAAATATCCTTCCATAAGGGCCTCCCAGCAATACTAGTAGCTGGGGACTCTGTCCCAAATGTGCAGAAAGAATGAAGTTAACTACTTCAGATAAAGAAGTTATGTACTTACCATAACGTTCCATCTGAGTAGTTCGACTTCATTCTTCTGCATCTTCCTTCCCTCCATTCCCCCCCCCCCCACTCTTCAGGTTTATCCTGTTTAGGATTGTAGTTATGTTGCCATTTAGTGACAGCAAACTCGATCTGGGGCTAGATAGGAGGAAGTGATGTAATACAGGTAGGGGAGGAGCTTGGAGCTCGGAGCTGATGCTTGAAAAGTTTTGCCGGCTCGGATCCGAATACCCATATTTGCAGAAGAATGAAGTCCTAACTACTCAGATGGAACGTTATGGTAAGTACATAACTTCTTTTTCATGCCCAAAGTGGTGTCCATTATGGCTCTCAACCAATCTATTCATTTGTCCACCTTTTTCCCTTACTCACAAAACAAGAGGGAAAAGGATCCTGCACTCTCTAGATGTGCACAGACTGTTCGGATCCTATCTAGACAGGACTAAGTCATTCAGAAAGTCTGATCAATTAATGGTTAGCTTTGTTGCTGGGGCAGAGGGCAAAGCCATTTCCAAACAATTTCCAAATGGATAGCACACTGCATCCTTTTCTGTTAAAAGTAACACGGAAAACCTCCCCCTAAGGGGGTCAGGATTCACTCCACCAGAGCAGCCTCCACCTCTTCAGCTTTCCTCAGAGGAGTCCCCACTAGGGACATCCTGGAGGCTGCCACCTGGACATCTGTTCACACTTTAACCAAGCATTACCACCTGCCTATCTTCTCCAAATCCATGGCAGGCTTTGCCACTGCAGTCTTGCAGGGCATCCTAGCCAGCCCCTAGTCCCCTTGACTGCCTCCACTCTTTTCTTCAGCTTTGGGAAGCAACCCAAATGTGATGACTGCAGCAGTGAAACACTAAGAACATAGTAAAGGTGTTCTTCGTGTTTCACTTTTGCAGTCATTACATTAGGGTTAATCTGCCTGCAGGTAGCCCTCAGCCAGCCTGAGTATCAAAGTCTTGGGTCTTGCGTCGGATGCTCTCTTCCATGACGTCAGGTATTTAGGAGTATAAAGCATGCAGCCGCTGCCATTACATCAGTCGTTCTTGCCGTTCGGTGCCAGAAGCAGAAGCAGTTCGCAAGTGCTGGTCAGCCAACTCTTGAAATTTTCGTTTTCGGGTTTTAGAACCGAAGTCTTCAAAAAAGCTAAGTACCCCTTTGGGGATCCTTTTTCTTGCTCTAATCCGATGTCAGTAAAAGTTAATAATTGTATTACCTGTGGAAAGCAAATGCCTCAAAGATTTTCATTCGTACTGCATTCCTTGCCTAGGCCCAGACCACGACATCCCTCGCTGTCGGTTTTGTGCCTTATTCAATCCTCAAACTATTTGTCGTCTGTCCATTTTTGCAGCAAACTATTTCTGTACTCTTTAATTATCCAGAAATGACTTCGGTAAGCTATCAGACTACCAACATTCTGAAAAAAACGTAAAGATAGACTGACAGACCGCATAGGTCCAAAGCTGCCGATAACGCTTCTGTTAAGCTAGTTGCCAGTTCGCCGGTACTCCAGTGAGGTGCTTTTGCAGCCCTTTATAACCCGCTACTTCAGATTTGCACGCTTCTACTGAGACCCACTCATAGTGTGGTATGCCGCGAGATGCTTCTTCGACCATGGAACCTGCGGATGTCTCTACCTTGGATGGGTCTGGAGCTGCTGTGCAGGCACCGGCTTCTGAAGGTGTATTCAGGCCTACTGACTTGCATTTCAAACTGACGCAGTCTTCTTCAAGGCCTAAAACTTGACCCACGCCTAGAAAACCTATGTCCAAACCGCATGGTCATGCCCATATGCCTAAAAAACAAATAAGAATGGCTGAAGACCTTATTACTTTAATTAGGGAAAGCCAGCCTTCTCCGTCTAAGGGACCTAGAAGTGATTTCCTTTCTGATTCTTCTCATCAGGATTCTGGAATTTCTGTTTCTTCTGATTACCAGGATTTGCCCTTATCCATCTGTGAGGATTCTGATGCAGAGGACTCCTTTCTCTCTACTTCCCCTCCAGAAGATTTTTCTTTTGGTGAAGCTTTGCACACTCTTAGGGAGCATTTCCGCTGGGAAAGCCAGGATTACTCTGACTCCAAAAAGAAGCTTAGGGAATTCTTACTCCTACCTTAGCACAGGCCTTTAGCTATCCCTCCTGTCCTTGACATTCGATATGATGCCTTCTTGGAATCTAGCCTAGCCCCAGACACTTAATCTCCAGCTCCCAGGAAACCTGACTGGTATTAAAGTACCTGACTCGAGTTCTTCAAGAATCCTACTGCAGACCAGAGACCATTTCGCAGGGACCTAAAGGCATTAAGGCGCTACTACTGCCAAAAACCCTACCCCCCCCCCCCCCCCGATAGAGATTCCAGAGCCTTGGACAGATGGGGTAAGAAGGTATACACTTCTGCTACTTTGGCCATTAGGACCTTAAACTGCCAGTTTCATATGTTAAAGTATCAGCAGCATATTATGAGACTACTTGAACAGACAATTATGTTGATTCCTGACTGTGCTGAAAATAAAGAATTACAGGATTTAATGCATTCTGCTGAACAAGTTGGTAAACATACTTTGCAATGTGGTTTTGACTCTTAGAAGCATCTTGCAGGGCTGCTGTCACTGGGTCTGTTCTTCGAAGGCATGCTTGGCTTAAAGAGCAGAATTTGCCAGATCATGTTAAAGCTAAATTACTGGATTCTCCCTTAAACCAAGACCGCCTGTTTGGCAACAAAGCAGAAGTTGCCCTTAAAAAGGTGGAGAAAAAGCTAAGTCTGTGCAAACTGTTAATGATTTCCTGCAAGTAACAGCCTCCTAGATTCAGTAGGCATTGACCTTCCAAGAATTGGTCCTTTCCTGTTGCTTCCAGGCTTCAGTCCAAACCCAGGAACAGCAGACCACCTAGGGTACAGTCTCAAGGTACTCACAGGCCTAAGCAGTAGGGGGCTCCCACTTCCAAAGCTTGAAGTAGTAAGACACCCCCCTATGGAAAACTGTCACAATGACTTAACCTTAAACCTTCCAAGCTCTGTTCAACTGCTTGCTCCCTTAGGGGGAAAGATAGCCCTGCATGCAAAAAACTGGGAACTCATTACCCTGGACAAATTGGTTTTAAATAGTTTCCCAAGGATAGATTCCACTTCCACACCTTACAACCCCAAATGGTTGGCCAGACCTACCCCCAAATCAGTGGGCAGAGACTCTACAGCAGGTTCTCTCTCTTATAACTGTCAGGGCTGTTGAACCTGTCCCAACAGAAGAAAAGGGTTTTACTCAAGTCTTCTCCTGGTACCCAAAAAAGACAGATCCTGGTGTCCTATCCTGGACCTCTCTATTCTAAACACCTTTTTGGTAATCCCAAAATTCAAAATGCTAACACTTCATCAGCTGCTGCTTGTGCTAGGCAAAGATGCCTGGTTGGCAACCTTAGACTGTAAAGGAAGCTTACCTGCACATTCCAATAAGGGAATCTTGCAGGAAATACCTACGCTTCAGAGCTGGCTACATGCACTATCAGATGTTCGTGTTTTACTTTTGCAGTCATTACATTTGGGTAATCTGCTGGCAGGTTGCCCTCAGTCAGCCTGAATTCCATAGTCTTGTGTCCTCCGTCGGTCGCCGTTTTCTCTTCCATGACATCAGGTCGCAAGGTGTATAAAACATGCAGCCGTCATTTTAGTTAGTCTTTCTTGCCGCGCAGTGCCCGAAGCAGAAGCATTTCTCAAGTGCCGGTCGGGCGACTACTGAAATATTTGAGTTTGAGTTTCAGAACCGAAGTTTTCACTAAAGCTAAGTACCCCGTTGGGGAAACTTTTTTCTTGCTTTTTACCAATGTCAGAAAAAGTTAATTGTATTACTTGTGGGAAGCAAATACCTCAAAGATTTCTATTTATACTGTATTCCTTGCCTAGGCCCTGATCACAACGTGCCTGGCTGTCGGTTTTGTGCTAAATTTAACCACTATTAAGCATCGGTATAGTTTTGCATCAAACTATTTTGGAAACAGATTTAACTACCCAGAAATGTCGTCTGATAGTTATCCGGCTACCAGAGTACATAAAAAAATGCAATAAAAAGGACAGAGAAAGGCAGTCGAGATCCAAAACCAATGACGAAGCTTCTCCTAAGCCAGTCGCCAGATTGCCGGTACTCAGTGAGGCGCTTTTGCAGACCCTGATACCTTCTCCCTTTGAGTTGCAGGCCTCTACTGACACCCATGTGGAGTCTGGCATGCCGCAAGATACTCAAGGTATTGGACCGACGGATATATCTCCCTCGGATGAGTCCGGAGCCACTGAGCAGGCACAGGCTTCTCAGGGGAGTATTTAGACCTCAGCATTTGTTTATCAAACCGAAAGCTGCAAAACCAAAGACAAAAGCAACTTCTAAAACTAAAAAAAAGATGCATGAGACACGTGCACAGGCCTCTATGCCTAAATAAACAGATGATCAAAAATGGCTGAAGACCTTATTACCTTGATCAGGGGTACCCATCCCCCTCCTGATAGAGGCCCAGGCAAGACACTGATTATGCATCTTCAGATCAGGTTTCTATTTCTTCTGATTCCTCTTCTCATCAGGAATTATCTATGCCTCCTTATGAGGATTCTGATGCTGAGGAGTCCATTCCATCTGCATCTCCTCCTGAGGATTATTCATTTGGAGAAGCCTTGCATACTTTGAGGGAGTATTTTCACTGGGAGAGTCAAGACTTCTCAGAATCAAAAAAGAGGCTCAGGGATTTCCTTCTTCCTCAGCATAAGCCTTTAGCCATTCCCTGTTTTTAGACATTGTGGATGATGTGTTTTTGGAGTCAAGCTTGACCACTGACTCCTTACCTCCGGCTCCCAGTAAGCCTGACAGATATTACAGGGTCCCTGACTCGCATACATTTTTATTTAGAAATCCTGCTGTTGATCCTGAAACTGTTTGACAGGGTCCAAGGGGAGTTAAGGCCTCAACACCAAAAAATCCTACCCCCTCTGACAGAGATTCAAGGGCACTGGACAGATGGGGAAAAAAGGTTTATACATCTGCAACCTTGGCAATCAGGGCCTTAAACTGTCAATTTCATATGCTTAAGTTCCAACAACATGTTATGGGATTGCTGATACAGAAAATTGTTGATTTCAGAATTTGCAGAAAATAAAGAATTGCAGGAATTATTGCATGCAGCTGCACAAGTTGGAAAGCATACTTTGCAATGTGGTTTTGATTCTTTAGAGGCCTCCTGTAGGGCCGCAGTTACTGGATCTGTGATTAGGAGGCATGCCTGGTTAAAGGAACAAAATTTGCCTGATCGTGTTAAAGCTAAATTGCTAGATGCACATTTACAGCATGATTCTCTGTTTGGTATTAAGGCAGAAGAGGTTTTAAAAAAACAGGAAGGCAAAGCTAAGTCCATGCAAACTGTTAAAGAAGTCTTACAAGTGTAGCCACCAAGATTCTGTAGACATTTTCCTACAAAAAATTGGTCCTTTCCTGTGTCAGAGCTCAAAGGGGCAAATCCAGATGCCCTAAGGGTTTCAGATACCAGGCGCAAGATTCATACAGGTCAAAGCAATGGGGCACTTCCACCTCCAAATCTGGAGGCGATAAAGTGCAAACCTACAGAAAGCAATCCCAATGACTTCCCTCTGCCTACACCAAGCACTTGCCTTTTGGCAGCACCCATAAGGGGGAAAATTAGCACTTTTTGCTCATAATTGGCAGTTAATATCCCAGGGCAAGTGGGTACTAAACAGTGTCACAGGGATACATATTTCATTTTCACACTGCCAAAGGCAGATGGTTGGCCAGATCTGCCAAAAAATGAATGGGCAGTGGCACAGACACAGGTTACGTCCCTCATGGATATAGTGCCATTCAGACAGTACCAGAACAGGAAAAGGGACAAGATTTTTACTCAAGACTGTTCTTGGTACCCAGAAAGGACAAGGCCTGGCAGCCAGTACTGGGTTTATCGATTTTGAACACATACCTGGGCATTACAAAATTCAAAATGCTGACTTTACAGCAACCTCTGCCCATGCTGGGCAAGAATGCTTGGCTGGTGAGTTTAGACCTAAAAGAGGCATACCTGCATGTCCCAATAAGACAATTGTGCAGAAGATACCTCAGATTCAAGGCTGGCTTAATACATTACCAATTCTCTGCACTGCCCTTTGGCTTATCTACTGCAGCCAGGGTCTTTACAAAGTGCCTGGCACCAGTAATTGCATTTTGCAGACAAAAAAGTATACAAATCTATCCCTACTTGTATGAGTGTCTCATTCAAGCAGAGAACAAGGACACTCATCTTCAACACCTGGCGTTTGTGAAAAGGCTTCTAACATGCCTAGGGTACACAATAAATGAAAAATCACAACTGGTACCCTCTCAAAAGATAACATTCCTGGGTGCAAGCTTGAATACAACTGCCCAGATGGCTTACCTCACGCCAGACAAGCAAAGGCAACTGACTACTTACTTCAGACTGATGGTGACAAAAACCCAGTTATCTGCAAGACATATTCTGCAGGCTCTTTGCTTCATGGCATCTTGCATCCTACTGATTCCGTATGCAAGACTGCATATGAGGAAACTTCAGTGGTACCTAAAAAGTTTATGGAGTCAACATTCTCAGTCTGGAAGCAATGATTCCTCTCATTCCCTGCTTACAACAAGAGTTTCTTTGGTGGGCAAAGGCATGTCACCAAAACATGGGACAGGCCTTCACTCTCCCCCCTGCCAGCCAAACCTTAACAGACACATCAGATTATGCATGGGGGGCCCCACATGGCAGGAAGTTGCATTCAGGGCATATGGACCCCAAAACAAATGTATCTACATATCAACCAGAAAGAGATGCTAGATGTTCAAAATGCCCTAACAGCCTTCAAGGACTTAGTTCATCCAGGACAACTACTGATAAAGACTGACAACACCACAGTCATGTGGTATATAAACAAGCAAGGGGACACACACTCATACCCCCTTTGCAGATTAGCCATGGCACTGTGGGACACAGCTTTGACCTACCAAATACATCTTCAAGCTCAATTCCTGCCAGGAAAACAAAAGACACTGGCAGACGATTTAAGCAGAAACCTTATGGATCTTCATGAGTGGAAACTAAATCCACAAGTCTTCAGCATGGTAACAGCGAAATGGGGGAGCCCAGACATAGATCTATTTGCCTCTCCTCAAAATTATCAATTGAAAAGATTCTGCACAAGGACTTATCACAGGCAAGCATGGAAAGTGGAAGCCCTATCCTTCAGTTGGAAAAACGTATCCATTTACGTCTTTCCTGCTCTGCCTCTTCTCCCCAGGGTCCTCCTAAAAGTCAGACAAGAGAAACCAAAGATGATACTAATTGCCCCGGACTGGTCCTGCCAGTACTGGTACCCAATCCTAAGGAACTTGTCTCAGTACCCAGCCTGGATCTTGCCTCAAAGACCAACTATTGTCCCAGCAAAACAGTCAGATCCTGCACAATCAACTACAGACACTGAACCTGGCAGCATGGCTGATCATGTAGTTATACAAACAACACCTCTCCGTAAAGCTGCGATGGATGTCATTTTAGAAGCTAGAATGCCTAGTACTAGAAAATCTTATGCTGACAAATGGAAGAGATTCTGTGCTTGAAATCGAGCACAAGTAACTGATGCAGCAGAACCAAATATTCCTCAGATATTTCAATACTTAACTGAGATGCTTGACAAAGGCCTATCTTTCTCATCAATTAAAATCCATGTCTCTGCCATTTTGGCTCATTACAATACAGAGCCACCAATCTTTTCTCATCCTTTACTAAAGCAGTATCTTAGATTACATTTAAGGCCTCCTAGAAGATCACCATTACCTGCATGGGACCTCAATTATTTGTTGGAAAAGCTCACCCTGCATCCATTTGAACTAGCTGCTACCACTGATATAAAGTTCTTATGGAAAACAGCTCTGCTGCTAGCAATTACTTCAGCAAGAAGAGTTTCAGAGCTACAGGCCCTCATGGCTGTAGAGCCCTTTATCATATCTTACCCAGACAGGGTGTCTCTGAGGACAAATACTACTTTTATGCCCAAGGTGGTTTCCAGTGTGGCTTTTAACCAAACAATTCACCTGCCAACCTTTTATCCAAATCCGCAGAACAAGAGAGAGATAATTCTGCTTTCCTTGGACATACACAGACAGCTAAAATTCTACTTGAGCAGGACTAAAGCTCTAAGAAAAACTGAACAATTACTAGTGTCCTATGCTGCAGGATCAGAAGGAAAGGCTATTACAAAGCAGACAATTTCAAAGTGGATAAGCCACTGCGTCCGTTTCTGCTACTTACACCAAGGTAAACCTGTGCCCAAGGGCATTCGGTCTCATTCCACCAGAGCTGCAGCTACTTCAACAGCCTTTCTCAGAAGTACCAACCAAAGACATTCTAGAGGCTGCTACTTGGAGTTCTGTTCACACCTTTACAAAGCATTATCATTTGCCTCTCTAGGGCAGGCTTTGCCACTGCAGTTCTGCAGGGCCTTATAGCTGCACCTAATGCTGTTTAGCTCCAGCCTCCCAACCATACCTTTGGGATTTTACCCAAATGTAATGACTGCACAGTGAATACACTCTAACATCTACATTTGTGGTAAGCGTACACAACTACTTTCTCTGCACTTCCCTTTGGCTTATCTACCGCGCCCTGGGTATTCACAAAGTGCGTGGCTCCAGTCATTGCATTTTGCAGGCAAAGAAATATTCAGATATTCAAAAAAGCTCTTTTTTTCCTGGATGAGAAACATTTTGTGGTGATGTGCCACATTGGATTTCCTGACTACTGTGGCGATGTGATTATCAAAGGAGAGACTACTGTCCACCTGTGTCCCAAGGTCTCGTATCACACTTTTGGTGTTGAGTAGACTACCGCCTATGTGGCAGTTCATGGGTAAAGAGTTTTTACCAAAAGGGATGACAATGCACTTATTGGCGTTGAGCTTGAGGCCATGGCTTTGACACCAGGCATCTGTCTCACTGTGGCCCTTTTGTAGGATGTCCACATCCTTAAGAGTTTTGATTATGGCTCCTAGTTTGCAGTCATCTGTGAACTTTGTTAGCCAAAGACCTTCTGTGTTAGCCTGTACTTCAAAGAAGTAGATACCAAACAGGAGAGGACCTAGGACTTGAACCCTGTGGTACTCCACTTGTCATTGGTCTGAAGTTGGATTTAGTCTGCTACTTTCACAGTGTTGGTTCTGTCAGTGAGCCAGCTGGCAACCCATCTTGTGACATAGGGATTTATACCTAGTTTAGTGAGTTTGTCTATAATTCCAGAGTGGGGGATGGTATCGAAAGCCTTGGTGAGATCTAGATAGGCTGTGTGAACCACCTTACTGTCATCTACGGCTTTGGTGACCGTTTCAAATATGTCTTAAGAGATGTAGGAGACATGATCTGCCTTTTACAAACCCTAACTGTGTAGGGTCCAGAGTTTGGAGATTACCAGTGTCATTGTTTATAAGTTCCATGATGATAGGCTCCATAGCCTTGCAGACCAGGCTTGTCAGGCTAATGGGGCGGTAGTTCCCGGTGTCTGTGGTGGCTCCCCCTTTGTGGAGTGGGATAACCGTTGCTGTGTCATTCAGTAGGCACAAAGCCTGAGGTGAGGCTGTGATTGAACATGGTGCTTAGGTGGGTTGCCAGTTCGTTCTGTAGTTCATGTAGAATGCAGCCTGGGATGTTGTCTGGTCCCATGGATGCTGTGTTCTTGGCTTTGGAGAGTGTTTTTTACCTGTGCAGCCGTGATTACAGTTACTTGACATTCTTCCAGTATAGAGATGGGCCCTTTAGTGGATGAGAGAGGGGTGAAGTTAGCACTGAACCTATCTGCCAGGATGTTGGCAATATCAGTTGGTTCTGTATATTTAGTGCCATTGTGCTGTAACTCAGAGCAGATCTGAGTGTTGCCATTTGGATTCTTGACATGGCTATAGAATGCGTTGTGGTTGTCTTTAGAATCAGTGGCGATTTTGTTTTCGTAACTAGCTTTGGAGGATTTTGAGGGATCTCGGCTTCTTACTGAGGCTGATCACAGAGTTCCTCCAGTCATGGGATTTAACTCTTTTTTGCAACAGTTTCTTTCTTCTGTTGTAGTTTGTTTATAGCAGGGGACCACCAGATTGGCTTCCTTTTTTTGGAGGGTAGCATCTTGGTTCTGTTAGGGATTGCACGATCCATGCACTCGTGTAAGTGCTTATAAAGTGCGATTGTATAGGATTCAGCAGTCGTATCTCTGTTGTCCGTCAGTATGGGTGTCGTGAAGTTTGCCACTTCTGTCTTAAGAAGCGTGAAGTTGCCTTTGGAGAAGTTTTTTATGGTGGCTTCCTTAATGGGGGTGGGATGTGGATGTCTAGGGTGATTTGCTTGTGGTCGGATCTGACTGACTAGGAATTGACCTTTGGTGTGGAACACCGGTTGCCGTAAGAGTCTGTTTTTCCATGCCTACTAGACGTTATCCTAAGGGTCATAGACGTAGTGGTAAAATGTGGTTCTGGGAATCCGAGATCTTTTCAGGACACGAGTGGTGAAACTTCTCCCAGATGCAGAGGGAGGCAATAATGGAAGATGCCGAGGCTGAGGGAGGTAATAATGGAAGATGCCGACCTTGTGGCAGGGGGGCTCCGCAAAATCTGGGTGACATTGAATTTTTCTTTGGTAGGCCCTTTCAGCGCTCCTGAACGAAGGCCTGACCGTTCAGCTCTGGAGGCAGTGGGTGGTCACTTATCTTTGTACCCAGAAGCTTGGCAACAAATGACAAAAGACACATGGGTACAAAGCATCATATCTAGAGGTTACATAATCCCTTTTTCTCTTCCCGTCCCAAAGATAAAAAAAAAGTTCCAGACATTCCATCCAGTCAAAAGGAACAGGCAACTCTTGAAATTCAAAAATTGCTAGACAAGAGTCATCCAAGAAGTCCCTGCAGATCAAGTCGGATCTAGAATTTACTCAAGATTCTTTTTAGTTCCTAAGAAGACAAGGGGGCTGGGACAAATTCTGGATCTCAGTATTCAAAACAAGTTAGTAAAAAAAAGTCTAAGTTCCAGATGGTGGCACTGCAGTTGATACTCCCATTCTTGGGGGAAAAAAACAATTGGATGTGCTCTATAGATCTCCAGGATGCGTACTACCACATAAAAATGGACTGGCGATCCAGGAGACATATGTGCTTTCAGCTGGGAGCCAGTCACTACCAATTTCGAGCTCTGTCCTTTGGCCTCACTGCAGCCCCTAGTGTTCAAATGTATGGCAGTAGTAGCGGCTCACTTGAGACGTGTAGGATTCCATGTGTTTCCATACTTAGACAATTGGCTCTTAACCGCCACAACCCGGTATCTGCTAGTAAAAGACAGGGATACAATCTTACAACTTTGCTGCCACCTAGGGATTGCAATAAATTACAAAAATTCTACCTTAGTGCCTTCTCAGCATGTGGTATTCATAGAGGTAGAATTAGACTCAACACAAATGACAGCGAGATTTTCGCCAGAAAGGATTCAAGTTCTAGGACATCAGGTAACATACCTTTTAATAAGGAAAAAGGCCCAGGCAAAGATGGCCCTAAAAGCTCTGGGGATCATGGTAGCAGTGATAGTTTTAATTCCCCTAGCACATCTGGATATGAGAATTCTTCAGTGGTTGCTACCTACTCAGTGGTCAGTGCAAAAACCTGCAAGAAGGATCTTCAGTGGTGGCTTCACTCCACTCAAGTGACTCTAGTTTGACAATTTGTTCTCCCTAAACCAGTGGCTACAGTGACCATGGACACTTCTCAGGGTGGGGGGGCATTATCTGGGAAAGACAGTCCAAGGCACCTGGCAGGATCACGAGGTCCACTTGCACATTGATGTCCTAGAGATGAGTAGTGCTTTTAGTGTTGCAAGCATTCCAAGACTCTACCACTGGGAACTATGTCAATCCAGACAGACATGTCAGTTGTATGGTATATAAACAAACAAGGAGGTATCTTTACCCCCTTTGTCGATAGGTACTGAGATTATAGCATTGGGCAACCTCCTCCTGTTTTCTGACAACAGCACACATCCCAGGGAAATCCAACATGATAGTGGACAAGCTAAGCAGAGCAATATTGATGCCTCACGAGTGGTCCCTGAAACAGGAGATAGTGGAAAAAAATTTCCAAAAATGGGACCATTCTTGCTACGACCTCTCTCTGCTATCTGTGAATGCCAAATGCAGCAGCTTCTTTGCCCTCACCCCCCATCCAGAGGAGTCACCAAGGGATGCACTCATTCATGATTGGCCCCTGGGTCTCCTCTATGCTTTTCCTCCCTATCCTCTAATTCCCAAAGTCCTTCCGAAAGCCAATCCTTTGGGAAGGGACTTGATACTCATTGCTCCATGCTGGCCTCGCCAAATCTCATTCCCTTCCTTTTGCCTCATATTTGGGAGGAGCCATGGATTCTGGACCCTCCACCACCATGGGACCTAAATTTCTTCCTGTCCTGCATAGTTTTTCCTCTGTTTGAACCAGCATCATCTTACAAATTGATGTTTTTTACCTGGAAAATAATTTTCTTGATGGCAATCACCTCTGCTAGAAGGGTGTCATTGTTGCAAGCTTTGTCCATAAAACCCCCATATTTGCTTTTCCATAATGACAAGTTGTCTTTGTGAGCAAACTCCTTTTTACCTAAGGTGGCTTCAGTGTCAAATTTGAACCAAACTATAGAATTATCAGTTTTCTTCCCAATTTATGAAAACAAGGCAAAATACATGTTGCATCAACTGGATATACATAGACACTTAAGTTTTTACCTACATACTGCAGAATTTCAAAAATCTGATCATTTATTTTTCTTTTTCAGATTCAAAGAAAGGATCCCCTGTGTCTAAAGTTGCACTTTCTAAATGGCTTTCAGATTGTATAACCTTTGTCTACAAACCTGAAAATAAGGAACTTTCAAAAAATAAGGCCCATTCTCCAAGAGCAATTGCAACTTCTTCAGCCTTTCTGGCTAAGCTACCAATTTATATCATTTGTGCTGCAGCAACATGGGCTAAACCACATACTTATCACTCATTAAAAAGTTGATTTGGCCTCCAGGAATAGAGCCTCTTAGATTCATGGTTCTGAGGAATATTCTCCCATAAGCCACCCAAGATTCAGTGGGCTAGGGACACTGTCCCAACCTAGTAAGAATGAAGGTGAGAGAGGATGACATTAAATAAAGGTTATGTACTCACCATAACGTTCCATTTGTGTTGTCCATCTTCAACTTCATTCTTACATCCCACCCTCCTTCCCCCTTCCCTTCTTTTACTCCTAGGAAATTGGTCTACAAAATGTTTTACCTTGACCTTTGTCCGTCAGCCTCTAGATTCTTCATTGGAATACGAATAGTTTTATAATTAGGGCAAACCGGATTGGAAGATGGTTCTATTGCATGCTGGGATAAGGGATATAGCCACGAGCTGGCAGAGGGCCTCGAGCTTGAAAATAAAAGCAGAGACCGATCCGAGAATCTGATCCAAACCCAACCTAGTAAGAATGAAGGTGAAGATGGACCACTCTCATGGAATGTTGTGGTTAGTACATAACTTTTTTTTTGTTGCTTTCCATGCCACTGTGACTCCTCCTTCCTCTTGTACGTTGTGTGTGGTAAGGATTCTATGTAGGGGACATTTTTTTTTCCCTGCCCTTGTATTTTTCATTTGTAGAATTGGACCTATTTTTCCCTTTTTATGTTCTAGCCTTAGTAGATTTTTTTTAACTAATGGGACTTGGCATCTCTGGCTCTGAGGTTAGCATTTTTGTCACCTCTTGTGCTCATCTTTATTTCTCCTTTGTGCTCTACCATAGCAGTAATGTGGGGCATTTCAAGTACATAGTCTATTGGACTTACCCACACTAAAGTACATCTATGAAGAGTTCATTGTGGGGACTCCTTCTGAACGTTCATGGTCAGAACATGCTGTAGGGGGGAGGTGACATTTTAGTTGTGGAACAAGATGTAGGTTTGTTTAAGGCTGTGCCTCCTTTTTGCAGAAATGTTTCTAGACCTTATTCTGACATTGTAAGGGGTAGATACTGGTGTGTTCCAGTGATCCTGTCTGACTTTATCTGCATTTTTTTCCAAACTGATTAGAGATTTCACCCTTGCAAGCACCTTGCTCATGTTGTGATGATGGGACTTAAGTAAAAACAGTGTTATTGCCTAGAGGTAGGACGATTTAATGCAGATAAACCCACGAGTTTGAATCAAATGGTGTCGCTTAAACCGTTTTTAAAAGCTCTACCATTGAGGCATTGAGTTTTCTGAAAGGCACGTCCAGTATATATTTTTTTTATATTTTATACCTTTAGTATATTTTAGCATTAATTTATATATTTTTCACTATTTATATTATGCCTGTTTACTCTTAGCAAGGCACATGCATTAGTACATGTACTCATTGGTATCAAGTCAGATGTATATTGAACACATTTTTTCATAGATATATTTTATGTTTTTTGTATGCATTTTTTCTATGCATGTTTTAACAGAATTATTAGCTTGGATAAGGAATGTTTGAGACTACCCTACACACATAAAAGTATTTCAGCTGCCCTCATCCCCTACTAAGATTAAGCCAAACTATCACTTTCTTAACCACAACTCAACTCTATTTAAATCAGCTTTGGTAAACTTTCTCCTCTGGGGTGATTTACATCCCAACCCAGGACCCAGTCCCCAGCTCCTCTCCCCGTATCCATCCCTTTGCCCCTTTCATCTCCTAACATTGCACCTACATAAACTTACTGCTCTGTACCTTCCAGAAATATGTCTATACTATCCCCTGAACATACAAAATATCTTGAATAAAATCACTTTAGTTCATTCCTGGATCTGTCTCCATACCCCGACATCCTCACCCTCGCTGAAACTTGGCAAAATCCCCACATACCTGACACTGAAGTCATTCCCCCCCAGCTACAGTATTCTATAGCTGAGTAGACTTAAGAAAAGAGAGAGGTGCAGCTAATCTATACTCAGAACTACTTTCCAACTACCCATCACTCCTAACTTCCACCCACCAGAAATCATCAAGGTAGCCATTGCTACCATCAGCATTCCACCTGGTAACAGCATCCCTACTTTTAAACTCTGTTTCTCCTGGATTTCACAAGCCATGTCTTATGAAACCATTATCTGGGGGGTGACATTACCATAGACTGGAATGCACTAACTACTGACTCTCCAAACACCAACATTAACCTCTGTGGCTGTCCCAGCTAATCTCTCGTTTGAATAAACACACCACTATTGACTCCACACTTGATTGGATCCTCGTCTTGATCCCTAACCTCTACCACAATGTCACAACTCTGCCTGATACCCAAAGTGACCATTTTCCCACCACTGTTCAAAGACGACTCTCTCCAGTTCCACAAATCCCACCGATATAGACAGTCTCAAACTCTCTAATTTCACCCCAGTTGCTTTCAGTAACTTGCTCTCCTCAAATTGGTCCTTCCACCAGGAACTCCCTTCCGAAGAGGCCGTTCTAAAATTTAACATGTTCCTAAACACTCCAAACTCCCTGGCCCCAATCAGGAAAATTAGAATTAAATCCAAATTTGCACCCTGGTTAACACAACCCACTCACACCCTTATGTACAGGAGAGAGTGAGTGCCTGAGAAAACTGGAAAAAAATCTCCTCATCTTCAAAATTATATGGAACTCCGTAATCTTATCAAAAAGCAGGTACACCTTGATAAAAAAAAAAAAATTCTACCAAAAGCCTCTAAATATCCCCCACTCCAACCCCCCTCAAATTTTGGCATAAAATCAACAAGCTTCTACATCAAGGTAGTCCTTCTACACCAGACCCTTGCCCCAATAGCTCTTCAATTGATACTACCACCTTTCTTAACTCCTTCATTGACTCTATCCAAAATTTGACTTAAGGTAATAGTACTTACCCAATACCTCCCCTGCTCCATCTACACACACACACTCATCTTTTTTCTAAAGCCTGCCCCCACAGTGTATATTAGATCACTTCTCAGCAAGCATAAACCATGCTCACCTTCCACTGACAACTTGCCTCGGCTTTTCCTTAAATGTGTAAAATCTTTTGCGTATCCCATCTCCATATTAATCAATAGATCAACCCAAGAAAACACAGTCCCTGAAATTTGGAAGAAATTCTATCATACCTTTACACAAAGGTGGAAACTCTACATACCCCTCTAATTTCAGACCTATAGCCATTCTGTCTCTTCTGTCAAAAATACTTGAAAAATGCATTCATAGGCAGCTCCTAGATCACCTTACCCCGGAAAATCCCCTAATCCCTCCTCAGCATAGCTTTTGCTGCAATCACAGCACATCATCTCCACTAATATCATTCACACAGTCTATTGCAGAATCTCATGGCAAACATAAGTTAGTGTCCTGTCTTTTCGTTGTCCTCTGTAAAGCTTTTGACGCAGTTTCCCACAAACTACTACTGTCTACACTAACTAGCCTTAATCTCTCCAACTTTGCACTTGGTTTTCTAGCTGCTTTTCCAACAGATCTCAAATCCATTAAATGGTTTTCTGCCGCTTCAAGTTCAAACTGGAGTTCCCCAGGGTTCCATACTTGGACCTCTACTATGTAACATTTTTACTTACAACCCCCACACATCCTGCCCTCACTCCTAATAATATATGCCGATGACTACGATTGCATTCAGTTCTGATGATCATTCCAATCTTCTCACCCTTATCCAAGAATCACTCCACTCTCTAGAACAGTGGCTAACTAGTAATCAACTCCTAATCATCCTTAACAAAACAAAGAGCGTCTTCCTCCCAAAATCTTTCCAACAGCACAAAGATACCTTCACTGTCACCTCCCTAAAGAGTACAACTATCTCTGTACAACCTCGGACAAAACCACTAGGAGTTACAATTGATGATCAACTAAAAATTGATCTCCACATTTAACTTCTTCTTTCGACTGCTCCCGTTAGGACTTGCCACAGCAGATCAACTGTTTCCATTTCTTCCTGTCCTATGCATCTTACTTTGTCACACCAACCACATGCATGTCCTCTCTTACCACATCCATAAACCTTATCTTTGGCCTCCCTCTTTTCCTGTTACCTGGCAGCTTCATCTTTAGCATCTTTTTCCCCAATATACTCTGCATCCCTCCTCAGCACATGTCCAAACCAACGTAGTCTTGCCTCTCCGGCTTTGTCTCCAAACCTTCCAACCTGGGCTGACCCTCTAATATACTTTTTCCTAACTCTGTCCATCCTCGTCACACCCAGTGCAAATCTTAACATCTTCAACTCTGCCACGTCAAGCTCTGACTCCTGCCTTTGTTATTGCCACTGTCTCCAACCCATATAACATAGCTGGTCTCACTACCCTCTTGTAGACCTTCCCTTTCACTCTTACTGGTTCTCATCTGTCACAAATCACTCCTGATCCTGACACTCTTCTCCACCCACTGTATCCTGCCTGTACTCTCTTCTTCACCTCTCTTCCACACTCATCGTTACTGTGAACTGTTGATCCCAAGTACTTACACTCATCCACCTTCGCCACCTCTACTCCTTGCATCCTCACCATTCCTCTATCCTTCCTCTCATTCACACACATATATTCTGTGTTAGTCCTGCTGACCTTCATTCCTCTTCTCTCTAGAGCATATTTCCACCTCTGCAGGGTCTCCTCCACCTGATCCCTACTCTCACTACAGATCACAATGTCATCTGCAAACATCATTTCCACATTTAACAGATTATCAAAAAGACTCAACAAAAACTGAGTATGCTATATAGGTACAAAAAATACTGCACAAATTTAATCTAAGCATTCTGTTGCACAGGCCTTCCTAATTCCCACCCTTTTGTATGCTGCCCCACTTTTTGCTAGCATACAATCCTATTTTGTGTCTAAACTAGAAATCACTTGCAATACAATTGCTAGATTTGCTGCAAAACAACCCTATCGCTTACACCACTGCTTAGCATTAAAAAAACCTGCAGTGGCTTGGGTTCTGCCAACAATTGGCTAGCACTACCACTACTACTTCAACTCAATCAACTGTCACTAGCCCACAAAATAATACATAACTCTGAAAGCACCCCAGCCCTACAAAATCTTTTGCAACCCTATGCATCCGCCAGGCCCTTGAGGTCTAGCACACAAAACCTTCTCAAAGTAACCAAATATAACAATGAAGCTGGTAAGTCTGTCTACAGCCACTGTATAGCAAAAACAACTCCCTGCCCACATAACTGACTACAAATCCCCATCACAGTTCAAGAAACTTGTAAAAACTCACTTTTTGAATAATAGACTGTGCTCCTGTATCCCACCTGGCTAATGTCTCATTAGAACACTTCACCTAATTTAAGTAACTCTGCTAAGACAACCAATCATAGTACTGTACCCACTTAGGACTGTTAATCTACTGCTCATCCCATCTCTCCAGGAGTTAGGAAAACTACCCCAGCAATGTTGTGCTTTCCGTAAGCAACTAAAACCAGGTGAAGACATATAGTAAATCAATTTATCCTTCTCAACTATAGCAAGCATCACCTGCTCTCTCGGAGCCTTATTCTGTCTATCTGCTTTTACTCTGATAGTAAATCTATCACAGGAATCTTAAATTTAGGAATATCTTCTAAAATTTAGTATTACATTGTAGAGAACGAATGTATCCTAGCTGTCAGTTAATATGCATGTCAAAGTTTCTACTATGGAAATTGTATGTCAAAAGTCTGTCCTTAAAACTGTTTTGTAAAAAAAAAAAAAAAAAAATTGTTCTCTTGGAGCCTTTCTCCCCGGGCCTCCACTGAAAATGGACTTGTAATCCAGTTGGACTGTCCTGGTCAACAAATGTAAAATAAATAAAATAAACTCCTACTTCAGCTACACCTAATTCACTCCATCCTAAACAAGCCCTCCTCCTGTCCTGGTCTCTGCCCTTATCACTCTCTCTCTACGCTCCCAATCGTAGTCTCCAAAGCTTTGACCAACACCTCCTGGGAATTAATAAGCCAAATAAAAACACAAACTCTTCTAGAATCATTCAGTTGCAAAAGCATGGAATAAACTGCCCCTTTGCTTAAGAAATAACTTCAAAAAATCTGTAAAAACAACCTGCTAATTTCTTGTTCCTTCTTGTGCCCTGCTCCAACTTTATCTTAAACCCACCCATCGATGCACTTAACCTCCCCTTGTCCATAATGTGGCTCTACATGCCTTCTAGCTTCTTCCTCCTGACCCATCTTCTCTACTCTGTTTCCTTCTATAGCTATATCCTGAGTCAACGCCTAACTATATGCAGTACAACAGACATTTTGCCTTGTATTATTGTCACAGACAACCCTGAGTGTATCCATTGTCAACTCATAGCAGGTAATTTGTATGTAATTCATTTTTATTTTCTGTCTTATTTATGCAACTGTAATTTCCAAGATTGCATTTTTTTTTGTATTTGTAAAACTGGAGCTTTTCTCCTCGGGCCACCTCTGAAAAAGACTGTTGCCCAGTCGGACTAGCCCGGTCAACAAATGTCAAATAAATTAATCTGATGCTATGCATCTGGCATTCTTTGGGGCCTATTCATCACTGAGCAGACCAGCATCAAATATTCAGACTGTTAGATTTTATTCTTCCAAATTATCTGAAGATACTTTGTTCATTGCCTGTTTCTATGCATGTTCATATTTAGAAGCCATTCTGCTCCATTCATATGCTGATGTATTTCTGCAGAGCAGCCCCTTTTTGTCAGAGTAGTTTACAGCAGTTTCATGTTTAGTTGTACATACCTGTCCCAATGCTAGTTGCAGAAAAATGTGAGAGAATGTTGTATAGTATGGGGAGAAAAAAACACTTGAAGCTTAACAGTTTGAATCTCTACCTGCTCTTATTCATGCCTTGGAGTTGTACAGGTTATCCTTTAGATTAGTAGCAAGATTTAGTTTTGTGTACTATTGTTTTCTGTGTCTGCTGTTGTCTTAATGCATTTCTTTGCCTTTATTTGTAGACTGCCCTGCATGTGTTTGTCTCTTTGAGAAGCTGCTTTTGTCTTTCCTTGGGGCAGTTCTATAGGGATTGTTTGTACAATAACTTTATGTTAATGACATTCCAAATACCTGTTATTGCCACCTGTTGAAGTTATTCAGTCATCTCCATGTTTTCTATTCTGTCAGTTTCTCAGACATACTGTAGCCCATATTTTTCTTTCTTGGGGGGATTAAGAACTCATTGTGACCAAGTCAAGGCCTTCTTACGACATCTTTTACAAGGCCTTGTAAGTTATTGCCTTTTTTGCTTCATTTTCTCTGTGGCTTTTCGAACACTGTTTCTCTATCTAGTTTACTACTTTTTTTTTGATTATTCAGTTGGTTTACAGTGTTTGTCCAGCTGAGCAAATGCCTATGTATAGCAGAGGTCCAAGGAGAAAAGCTCCATCCAGTTGTAAAGAAAGAAGAAAAAGTAAATACAATAGTACACACAAGGCAAAAAACTGGAACATTCAAATATATATGCACTTATTAGCATTGAAAATATTGGCCACGGTTGTGTTAATGAAAAAGTTGAATGATTAGAAGGTTTTGAGAGAAAAATAAGAGAGGCAAAAGAGGAGAACGTAAGCACCGAGTAGTAGATTGTGAGGGGAAAGAATATGAAGAGGATAGAGACAGAAGAACAAATGTGTAAATAGCGTACTTGACAAGGTAGAGTGAAGACAAATTAAGTGTAGATAAAAACATGGCAGAGTGGAGAAATGGAAAAGATTTAGTGAAAAGGGAAATGTGAGAAAATTTGGATAACTTGTTAGAAATGTTAGCATGAAAGGAGTGAAGCGATTGAGATGAGGTGGTACTGAGAGGTCGTGGTGGAAGGGTGATAGGAAGGAGGGAAGTGGACAAGGAAAAAGGTCTGATTTGAAAGAAAGTGAAAGCAGTTGGCAAGTGAAAATATCTGCAAGGGCATAGCTTGATTAAAGCTAAATTGAGTATTTATGGTAAAACTGAATGTTTGGTTTGCTTCTGAAGTATATAGTCGCATAGTTTGTCGACTTGAACAGAAAAGGAGTCACTGTAATGGTTGCTTTTCTTTGCCTGATATCAGATTTCGGTTCTGACATAAAAGGGGTCTGTTGAGTGGGAAGTTATTTGAGAATGATAAGCAGGGTTTTTTCCCATTTTTTTTAGAAGAAGCTGTACACGTGTTTTTGTTTAAATTTTAGCAAGTGGTTTAACTGTAACCAGTTAGTATATTAGTCATGTGCAGTGATGGGTTATTTTAAGTGCATTCTTGTACCTTCTGATTAGATTTGGTCCTGGAGCCGAAGTGTCGGCATCAGATCCATGAGGCCGGGATCAAGACTGATGTTATTGGAACCATCCCTGCCCCTCAGAGTTTTGGCACTGGTCAGTTTGGGTCTGATTCCATCCTCTGTGCATGGATCCAATAAGAGGCATGATCTGTCTGCACTGGAAGTCTCTGTTCCAGTGCATTTGGCCATAGCTTCTGTGGGCCTGTCTGCCTCTAAGGTCTTGGAAAAGCTTTTTCTCTTTCTATAGAACTGGTTTCCTCATCCCTTGGATCCAGTTCCTATTCCCTCAGTGGTTCTGACATCTGCGTTGATGAGGCCTACTCCACAGAAACAGCCAGTTCCAACTAGCTTCCAAGCATTTTCTGTAGAGGAAGCCCCCATATGTCCTTCTATTCTCAAGTTGCAGTATTCTTACTGTGGGGTCCTCCACCTCAGGCAAGCCCGCATGTCGGTTCTAATACAAATCTTTAAACTTGGTTATTATTGGTGCGTGGGACGTCACACACACGGCCATAAATCAGGGACCTCAAATGTGATTCCTGCACACAAGACCTCAGAACTATTCTGCCACAGTCGAACATCGGATCAATCGCATTGCTCCTCTCCTTCAGGACACCTAAAGCTAAGTACCCCATTGGAGAATTCTTATTTTTATTAATTGCAAGACAGAAGTAGCATCAAAACTGTCCCTGGCATCGCAGGTTGCCAGGCACTCTTTTAGATGCAGTTGTAATAAAGCAGAGGCATCTGCTAGATCTTCTGCATCTGTGCTTCGCGGATAATCATGGCTTAGCCTCCAGCCATTGCCTGAAGACTTTAAATCCAAAATCCTTGTTGCCCTACAAGATCAGAACCTTATGTTTGGTAAACACTCTGTAGAGCTGTTTAAGAATCTACAGGAGAAGAGTAAAGAACTCCAAGATGTTAAACACCTACTTGTCTCTTGAATACCAAAGTTCTATAGGTATTACCCTGCTAAGACTACCTAAGTCAGAAGAGCCCCCTCCTCTGCCACCCCTTCGTCTTCCAGGCATAGGAAAGGGACTAGGAGGTAATCCTCTTCTAGGGCTACCTCATTTCAGCCAACCTACAGACAGTCCTTTCAGGAAAGAAACAATACCAACAAGGCATGACTGCCTCACCCACCTCCCCCTTTCATCCCGCCTCTCTCACTGTCTGTCCCTTTGGAAAGAAATCACCTCAGACCGCTGGGTTCTGACAGTAGTGGAAAAAGGATATTTCCTGTCCTAGCAGGAAAGACCACACCACAGGCCATCCCCTTCCCACCCAAGAACCAACTTCACCTAATTCCTCCCATTATCCGGGACCTGTTGGCTCAGGGAACCATAGAACTGTCCCACCAGGCCAAGAAGGAAAAGGTTTTCTACTCCAGGTTATTCCTAGTAGCAAAAAAGGATGGCCCATGGAGGCCAATCCTGGATTTATCTTTTCTAAACCTCTTTCTGAAAGTCCCTTCCTTCAGAATGATATCCCTCCAAATCCTGCTTCCACTATTGCCACCCAAAGCATTCATGGCCACTTTGGACCTGAAGGAGGCTTACCTCTACATCCCCATACATCTAAACCACAGGAAGTACTTAAGTTTTGATGGGCCCTGTTCTCATTTTCAATTTACTGCCTTGCCCTTTGGCTTATCCACTGCACCAAAGGTCTTCATCAAATGCTTAGCTCCTGCAGTTGTCTACTGCAGGACCAAGGGCGTTCAAATCTTGCCCCTACCTGGATGATATTCTTCTTGCAGAAACGAGACACCCTCAAAAACCATTGGGGTTCACACTCAACCTTGCCAGATTGTGTCCCAGGCAGGTATGTCCCTAGCCTTAAGCAGCATTCTGCTGCATCTCAGAATGATGCCTCAAAAACAGAAAATGGTTGATTTTAACAATTGGCTTAGTTTCTGGTGTCATTCCAGAGGAATCCAATACCTTTTAGGAAAAGCGATGAGGTTAAAACTACCAGCATAAAAATTTCAACAAAATGCAAATTAAAGGTCATGCTGCTAAACGCTAATAGTCTAAACATGAAACTGCACTCATTGCATGCATTCATAACCCTGGAAAATGCTAACATCTGTGCAGTCACACAAACCTGGTTCAAAGCTGTGGGGAACTATTAACAAGACCCCTATTAAAATCATAGCTAGCTACCTGCCCCCAAATCTGACTCTAAGATGCCGAATCTGCCTATTTGGACCTGTTCGAATCTATCAAGATTCAGCCCTTTACCCTGATCCTGGGTGACTTTAACTTCCCAGACATGGATTGGAAGAACTGCTCATGCCAGAACACAAATGCCCAGAGATTCCTTGATTTTTGTCATTGCAAATGCCTTGGAGCAGCTAGTCGATACCCCCACAAGAGGTGATATCTTGGACTTGATATTAACCAACTTGAATAACCACTACAGCATTCCTATAGAATCATCCTCCCTGGTAAGATCCAACCACCAAGCAGTCACTTTCGAAGTCACCATCTCACCCAACAACCCCCCCCCCCCCAAAGCTAGGATTAGAGATAAAAACTTCTCCAAGGCTGATTACAGCCTCCTGAGCGATGGTATAAACAGCTTCACAGCCCCCTCCCCCTCTGTAGGAACTGGCACCAATATCCAAAACTACACCAAAGCACTATACGAGCATTTTTATAGATGCATGGAGTCAGGAATACCTGACAGGACTAAATCATCATCCGCAAGGAAGAGTAAACCTGTCTGGTGGATATCTTCAGTAAATAAACTCTATAACAAAAGGAAAAAGTTGCTGTCCAAGACCAAGAAGGAGCAGGTACCCGAATAGAAGCAATGTCTCCTTAGCCTGAACAACCAAATAAGAGCACTAGTGAAATCCTCCAAAGCAAACTTCGAGTCTAAATTGGCCACATCTACTAGAGACGATCATAAGGCCTTCTTCATGCATGTCCACAGCCTCAATGGAAGCACCCAGATTTGTTCAGAACTGGTGGTCAAGGACACCACATATACAAATCTAGTAGATATAGCAAACATCCTGGCTGACAGATTCAGCGAAGACTTTACCCCTCTGTCCCCCCATCAGTAAATCAGGACATCTCCAGTACCTGCCCCCTTCCCCTTATATCTAGAGAACAGGTCATCACTGCTGTCACAAAGGCAAAAAATATAGCCTCCATAGAACCCAGTAACATCCCAGGCTGCATTCTGCGTGAGCTCAAGCAGGAACTTGCAGCACCCTATTCAGTCAAAGCCTGAGTACTGGCTTTGTCCCAGCTGAGTGGAGGACAGACACAGTCACCCCTTTACACAAATGTAGAGCATCCACCGATCTGGGAAATTGTAGACTCATCAGCCTAACTATTCTGCTCTGACAGGCCATGATACAGATTATCATGGACCTTGTTAACAAGGACATTGGCAGCCTCCAAACACTTGATCACACACAGTTTGACTTCATCAAGGGGGGGGGGTCATGTCTGCTAAATTTGGTCGATGACTTTGAGACAGTCACCAAAGCCATGGACGAGGGGAAGACTTGTGCACACTGCCTACTTTGACCTGGCCAAAGCCTTTGTCACTATTCCCCACTCGAGCATGATAGATAATCTCTCTCAACTAGGCATCAATCCATATGTTACCAGATAGGTAGCAAACTGGCTCACTGATGGAACCCACGTAGTCAAAATAGGGGAACCCACCTCAAGCAGTATACTCGTAACAAATGGCATACCCCAGGGGTTCGGTTTTGAGACCTCTTATTTGGGATCTATTTTTTTGAGGTGCAGGCCAAAACCAGTGGGCTATGGCTGACCAAGTTTGCAGATGACTGCTAGCTAGGTGCTGTCATTAATTCACCTAGTGATGTGGGCATCCTCCAAGAGTTTCTCACTCAGACAAATGACTGGTGCAGGAAACATGGTCTCAAGCTGAATACCAAAAAATGCATCATCATCATCCCCTTTGGGGAGAATGATGTTCCCACAAATTATCACATTAGTAACAACGTCCTAAGCCCACAAACGGTCTTGAGGGATTTGGGCACCCAGTTTGATAGCAACCTGACTTTTGACCACAGTGTTGCCTCTGTTGTACAGAAAACCTTCTTACATGGCCCACCTCATAAGTAAGGGCATCTCATCCAGGGGCAAGGAGGTCATAACATCCCTGAATTCTTCCCTTATAAGGCCCATTGTTGAGTACAACACTCCTTTTGGCGTATACCCCGCAAAACACACATAGCAGCTGGAGAGACCACAGAGGTTCCTCACCAGTAGAATCCAGGGCCTCAAACATCTACCATGCACAGATAGGTTAACAGCCCTAGCCCTCTACTCAGTTTCATAGACCCCTCAGCGGTGACCTCTGTCTGGCATACAAGGCAGTCAGGGATGCCACCTTGATGGGAATGCTGCATATCTTCAAGTAGAGCTCCACTTGAGTAACCCGCACATGTGACCTTAGCCTGGTCTGTGACATCAACACGACTTGTTGGCGGGACAAATTAGTGTCCCAGAGACTCCCCCATCTATGGAATATACTCCCTCTCCACATCAGAGTACCTCTTTACCCCTTTTTAAGCACTACCTGGATAACTGGATGGGAAACAGAAAATATACCCCTTTGATTCCACCAGTGTTTCTACCGGACAGGTGCTGATTTGTCTAAACATGGGCTAAACTCTTGGCTAGGCTTATAAGGGCCTCATAGTAACCTTCTATGATCACTTTCCCCAGAGTAGGACAAAGTCTTCTGGGATGCAGGATTAGGACAGACCTGATGAAAAGCCCTTCCTTCCTCTGGGCAAGTGGCTTCCCTTATCAACCACTTCCAGGACCTTCTCCAGGTCGACCAACTGTCACAGTTCATGCAACTTCTGGACTTTATGGCAGCCACAATGCCTGTGGTATCACTAGCTAGGATGCACATGAAGCTACAATGGTATCTAAAGAATGTGTGGTCCCAACATAGCCACCCACTAGACTTCCAAATACTCTTCTTACCCTGCCTAAAATCAGAGCTGTAGTGGTGGATTCAACAAATATAGTTGGATCATGGCTTACCTCGTTTACCCTCCACACCAGCTCAACATATGCACACACATGCCTAAGATCTGGGCTGGGGGGGGGGGCTACCACGAAGGGCCTCAAGGCATGCAGGCACTCTGGAAATCACCTGTCTTGAAAAAATACATCAGTGTAAGGGAAATGACTGCAGTTTGTTTAGCCCTGAGGGCAGTTCTCCTACAGCCAGGCCCCCTGTGAATCTTCACAGACAAACGTCACTGTTATGTGGTACATCAACAAACTGGGGGGGGGGGGGGCAGGTCTTACCTCCTCTACAGGCTGGCAATGCAGATTTGTGAATTAGCCTCATGGAACAACTTATCCCTGCAGGTAGTCTATATCCCATCCCAGGACATCCACAAGCGGATGCTGTCAGCAGATCATTCTCTCTACATCACGAGTGGATGTTGCACGGAAAAGTTTTTCTAGACTTTGTTCACCGGTGGGGTACACCAAAAATAGATTTATTTGCTTCCCCGCAGAACAGACAACTGAGAGAATTTTGTACCAAGGACCACTCCCCACCCACCTTCACCGTCTCATGGAAGGGACAGTTTCTGTATGCCTTTCCTCTCATTCAGATGGTGGTCCTGAAAATCAGGAGGGACGTGCCAAAAATCTTGCTGGTGACTCCCTATTGGCCAAGGTAGCATTGGTTCCCCCTACTACTATCACTTGCCAAGGGCAGTCACCACAAGTTACCCCATAAGGTGGCCCTACTCACACAACAGAAGGGAACTCTCACCCGTCTACACCTGGAGATACTGTACCTAACACTCAGGGGGATAAATTTTTAGTACCCTTCAGACACTGCTACAACAAGACTGCATTTTCTATTTTGCAGGAGGCCAGGAAACCTGACACAAGGGGATCCTAAATTTCAAAATGGGAAAGATTCTCCAAATGGTGTCTCCAAAGATATAGGGACCCCTTTCAAGCGGATGTTCCTCTCGTCTTAGCGTTTGTGTGAGAGCTCATCAAGGCAGGCCTTTCAGTGAAAAGCGCACCTATCTGCTAACTCTGCCTGCTTACCCTTTGACCCTCCTTTACTATCCAGGTTAAGACATTAAATTGTTCTTGAAAGAGGTCTTGCACATTAGACCACCGAGGAAACCTACCCCACTACCTTAGGACCTCAATTATGTCCTGGAAAAGCTTACATTGGGCCAATTTGAGCCATCCAGTTCTGCATCCTTGTAGATTTGCACACGGAAAACAGTCTTGCTGGTACCCTTCTATCAGAGTTACAGACACTAATGCCATGCCCTCCCTCTACTATCTTCCTCAGAGTGGGTGACCCTGTACACTAACCCCTCCTTCATGCCCAAAGTGGACAATGTACTATCCTTGTCAGTCCATTCACTTACTTGCTTTCTTCCCCTTTCCTAAAAATGACAGAGAATATTAAATTCTGTAGATGTTCACAGTCAGTTAAGGTTTTACTTGGACAAAATTAAGACCATTAGAAAATCTAATCAACTTTGTATCCTTTCATCCCAGAGCCCTGGACAAGGCATTTTACAAACAAATCATCTCCTGTTGGCTCAGAAAATCTATCTGCTTTCCTGCCACAGAAAGGACTTGCATCAGGGGGTCAGGGCACACTCCACTAGGGCAATTGCCTCTTCAAGGGCCTTCTTTAAGGATCTAGACACAGCTTCTATCCTTGAGGCAGTCCACCTGGTCCTCTGTATGTACCTTTACCAAACATTACAAATTGGACCACATCTCTGGAGGCAGAGGAGGTTTTGCAAGAGCAGTCCTGCAGGGATTTCTGGGATACGCTACCTCTTCCTCATCCCCCTTCCTAAGCTGTGGTACTCTCCCACAGTAAGAATACTGCAACATGAGAATAGGAGGACAATGGATAGTTGTGTAAAATCTTACCATAACCATAGATGTCCTTTTCTTCCATGTTGCAGTATTCCTTCCCTCCCTCCTTACCCCTCTGTATTGCTCTCAACCTGTCTGTGGGGCATTATACAGCCTCTACCTACACTATGGTCATGCTGGCCAGTCAGTTGCATTTCACTGGTGTGGTGGACATCAGTTGGCATCACCTAGGCTACTGTCCGACTGGCCAGTCAGTTCTGAGGTCTGTGCATGCAGACGTCACATTTAAGGTCTTTGGTTTATGGCCCTGTGTGTGACATCCCACACATCAACAGCCACCAGGTTTGAACTTTTGTAAGGGAGCCAGTGTTCGGGCCACCTGAGGTAGAGGATCCCACACTAAGAATACTGCAACATGGAAGAGAAGGACATCTGAGGTTATGGGTAAGATTTTACACCAGTATTCTTTCTTTAGATACCTCCACTAACCATCCCCCATAGGAGATCTATTGGAAGTGAACGTTTAAGAGGAGGTGCATAAATTTCCTGCTGGAATCTGAGGATACCGATTTCAATGAAGGAAAAAGGTGCCCCATATCACCATCAGATGATACGTCCTTTGAAGGCATATTGGAGATTCTCAGACAGAAAGGTGGTTGATCTTTTGAAAGTCCATCAACAGAGGGAAAGGTATTTTTGTAAGCTTTTAGTTCTGGGCCATCTACATATTGGGTTACCCCCTGACGGATGAGCTCATTGATTTAGTTTCCCACCTGGCATAGAAGGAGCCAGATACCATCAAACCCATTCCAAAAGTACTGAGAAATTCGTAGCTCCTTCAAGTATAAACCCCACTGGATGAAAGGAGTCCCAGTAGAGGCTGTGTTGGTAGCAGCAGCCACTAAAAAAGCTAGCAAAACCGCTATTTCCTCTCCCCAAAGTTTAGGGCACTGGACAAGTTTGGAAAGTGAGTCTTTGCCTAGGCGACCTTTGCCTTTAGGTCTCAGTTACTTGGAACATTTCACAAGACTGTAGAGAGTTGTCCAAGGAACTGTCAAACTGAGTCCATGTTTGGGGAGTATTTCAAAACAACATCCTTTCAACTGGCCACTGTCAACTTCCAAAGTTCCATGACGTTGATCTCACACAGCTGAAGGCACCCCACAGGCTGCCATTTCAGGCATCGCCATGAGGAGACATGCTTGGATGCATCTATATGACTTTGTGGAGTCTTTTAAGACATCTTTCTTCAGTGCTTCTTTTGGTACATTGTATTTGGTCCATTGGTTCGAGACACTTACCCACAATGAGCAAGAATGGAGGACTCTGCCATGGGAAGCAAGTTTTTTTACTCCTCAATGAACTGATTCTAGGAATTAGAGGCCGTAAGAAAATGTGGATGTCTTTCTGTTCTCATGTTGCAGTATTCTAAATATGGATTCTCCGCCTGAGGCGACCCGAACGTCCAGCCCATATACTAAAGCTTGCCATGGCTGCTGTATAGTGAGTGGGACATCACATGTAGGTGCCATAAACTGTGGGCCATAAATGTGATGTCTGCACACACAGACCTCAGAACTTTTCTGCTGTCAGTTGAACATCACCTCGCTCATTCTGCTCCATGCCAAGGATGTCTAAAAAGATAAGTACCCCATTGGGGAACCTTTATCTTTTCCAGTTCTGGTTGCTGTTTTTTGCTCAATTGTTAGCTGATTCTGTCCATGTCATATAGGAAAGGAAAATTTAAGTGCAGACACCAAATCCCACACAAAGACAGCGACGATCTCTCTCTCTCTCTCTCTCTCTCTCTGTCGCATAGGGCCTACCACAACTACCTGTCTTGCTTCATTTACCAGTCCTTTGTCTTGAAGACCCTATGCATCCATCTAGCAGCCCTTAATCTTTCATTTGAAAACTGAAGCCTTAAAAGGGTATAAAAGCAATGCTCAAATAATCGGCTGAACCGCCTAAGAAAAAGGCCAAAGTTTCATGGTCTGACAAAGCGCCTGCTTCTGGTAAACAGCTGAGCTTTTTAACACCCTGCAATAGAAAAGCAAAGAGTTACAGGACCTCAAGCATTTCTTTGTATCACCAGTGCTAAACAGAAACTACCCTGCCAAACCCAGATTTGTCAGAAAGGCCTCCACACCACTCTTCAGAGAAAGAAAAGGTGCCAGGAACTCATCTGTCAGGCCTACCTTCTCCCAATCTACTAGACAGCCCTTTGCTGACAGACCCAACAATGCATAACTGTCAGACCCCTACCAACAAACTACCCATTTTCTTCCTGCCTCTCTCATTGTCTTTCCCTGTGGCAGTGCATCACCTCCGACAGCTGGGTCTTGTCAGTAGTGGAAAAAGGATATTTCATGACATGGAAAGAAAAACCCGTCCCAAAAGGAATCCCACTCGCTCCAAAGGACCAAATTCACCTCATCCCACAGCTCATTGAAGCTATAGTCCATTGGGGCACTATTGAAAAAGTCCCACCTGGTCAGGAAGGCCTAGGGTTTATTCAAGACTCTTGGTTCCAAGAAAGGATGGACCATGGAGACTCATCCTGGACCTGTTCCTCCTTAACCCCTTTCTCCATGTTCCCACCTTCCGCATGCTCTGCCCTTCAAACTCTTCTTCCACTATTGACCCCCAATTCCTATCCGGCCACGTTAGACCTGAAGGGTCTCGTATCTTCACATCCCTATCCACCCATCTTGTTGCAATTACTTGTTTTGCTATGAAATTCTTGCATTATCAGTTTACTGCCATCCCTTTTGGTTTGTCCACAGCACCAAGGGTATTCACAAAATGCCCAGCTCCAGTGGTAGTCTTTTGCAGAACAAAAGGTGTTCAGATCTACCCATACTTAAACAATCTCCTTATCCAGGCATATCACCCAAATACCCTCCAAAAGGCATTTGCTATTGACCATTTCCCCTCCTAGAAGCCTTAAGCATAACCATCAGCCAGCTCAAGTCCTGCCTGACCCCTTCATAAGATCAGGTGTTTCTGGGGTGCACTATAAGGACAGATCTGATGAAGCCCTTTCTCCCCCCAGTAAAGGTCACATCTTTAACTTCATACTTCAAGGACCTACTCCTCGCCAGCTGCTTTTTTGCCTGGGAGTTCCTACATTCCTTGGGGTTCATGGCAGTCACACTTCCAATGTTGCCCCTAGCCAGGTTATTCATGAGAAAGTTTCAATGGTACTTGTAGAATGTTTGGTCCCAACACACAGCTTAGATTTTACCTGGACAAGACTTTCAAAGTCTAACTAGTTTGTATCTTTTCACCTCAGGGCCCTGGTGAAAGCTGCCTCCAAACAATTTCTTCCCAGATTTTCAGCACTATTACCTTCTGCTACTCTTTCTATTGAAAACACCTTGTGGTGTGAGGGCCCACTCTACTAGGGCTGTGGTCTCCTCAGTTTGTTTTCAATGTTTTGATACTGCCACTGTCCTAGAGGCAGCCACATGGTCTTCATTCTGCACTTTCACTAAACATTACAAGCTGGACTGCATCTACAAAGCTAGGGCAGGCTTTGCAAAAAAAATCCTGCATGGTTTTATAGAAAGTTCTTCCACCACCCATAACACCATAACACATGCTGAGCTTTGGTACTCTTCCTCATGTTTAGAATACTACAACATGAGAATAGAAGAACATAGAGTAGTTGTGTAAAATTTTACCATGACCATAGATATCATTCCCTCGTACCCCCAGTACGTAAAAAAGTCAAATTTACAAATGGTCATGGTTGAGTCCATTCTGCCATTTCTTCACAAGGATGACAGTGTACTCCGTAGCTCTTTAGGATACATGCTATTACATCAAAATAGACAAGTGCTCCAGAAGACATTTGTGCTTTTGACTGGGAGCCAGTCCTTACCAATTCAGAGCTATGCCCTTTGGACTCGCCACAGCCCTTAGGGTGCTTACCAAATGTATAGGTTCATAGGTTGGTACTAGGCTATCGGCCCTAGGGCCTATACAAGCCTAGCCATAACAATTCCTGGCTATTTCTTCCCACACTAATTACTTCCCTGGACCCCTGTCTAGCAGGGCGAATGATGTGATCCCTGGGGTGAATTTCCTTTCTCCCATCCAGTCATCAAGGTTCCTTTTGAAGAAGGCCAAAGAGGCACTCTGCTTGACATGTATGAGCAGTCTATTCCATAGTCTGGGGAGTCTCTGGGTCAGGAACCTATCCCTCCAGCATGTTTTGTTTATTGTGATGACAAGATTTAGATCCCTGGAGCGTGTGGCTCTGAGGGATTGGGAATTTTTTTAAGTGTAGCATGTCCAACAGCTCTTGGTTTGACATGGCCTTGTATGTTAAGCAGAGATCACCTCGGAGTAGACGATATGCGACAGAGTATAGCTGGAGTGTTTTAAGGTGGTCTGCATAGGGCATCTGCTTTAGGCCTGTGATTATTTTAGTGAGGTATTTCTGCGGTCTTTCCAGTTGTTGCAGATGTTTTGAGAGGTACATACCAAATTGGGTGTTGTACTCTATAATGGGTCTAATGAGGGATGAGTACAGTGCGACAATGACCTCCTTTTTTCTGGATGAAAAGCCCTTAGTGATGAGGTGTGCCACATAGAAGGATTTCCTGACCATTGTGGTGATGTGGTTATTGAAGGTGAGACCACTGTCCACCTGTGTTCCTTAAGTCTTATCAGACTTTTGGTGTTTAGTGTACTGCCACCTGTGTGATAATTCACAGGTACATGTTTTTTCCCAAAGGGGATAACTATACAATGTTAAGTTGTCAATCTCGCCTTCATTCTTGCTGGATGGGTTCGGAGCCGATCCTCGGCTCCGACTCGGCACTTGCTTTAGCTCGAGAACTCCTTTTACCAGCTCGAGGCAACCCTATATCCCATGATGCAAGGCGGAACTACCTCAGATCTCATTTGCAGCTTAGCGAAAGAGGTCTCCTTTGCCAGCTGAGGTAAGTTTTTTCTTGTTAAAGAAGAAAAAGTTCAGTTAGGGGTTTATTTTTTCCCTTTAGTGTTAATTAGCCTGTACTTAGTTACAGCCCACCCTATTCCCTTCCTTTTAAACTTTTATAATAGTTTTCAGTTTAAAGTTTTAGTCAGGCCTAGTTCCCCAAGCTATTCCCTTCCTGTGTGTCTGTGTAGGGATTAAGTTGTGTGTTTGTGGGGACTGTTTGTGTCTATCCTTTTTAGGATGTCTAGAGAAGGCAAGGTCTCAGGCTTCAAGAAGTGTGACCAGTGCTGTCAGAAAATGTCCCTGACAGACGGTCACACTTCTTGTGTATTGCCTGGGGCCTTTGCACCTGCAGGACTCCTGTGCGTTGTGTCATGCTTTTAGCCAGAGAGTCCTGCAGGAAAGGAGGAACAAATTAATCCTCCGAGGTTTACTTAAACCTGAAGGTTCTCCTCCTAAGTCAGGGGCAGGAAAACCTCTTAAGCCACCGAAGGTTCAGGCTACAGTGTCCAAGCTTCCTCCGGTGGCTCCGGCTCCGTCGGAGCCGATATCGGCTCCGGCTGGAGTCGATACTTCTTCTGTTAGAGTAGTGGGTTCGGTGCCGACCGGCTCCGATACCCTGACTACTGTGGCCTTGTCGGCTCCGGCTGGAGCCGACACTTTATCCAGTATCGGAGCCGAGATATCCTCGGCTCCATCTGGGGTTCAAGGGACTTTGGCTCCGATGGCTTCGACCCGTAAGAGATCCCGGTCCCCTTCGATACTAAGTATTCACTTAGCTCCGGGGTGTCCTCTTTTGTCGGAGCGGAGCCATCGGAGCCGATCTTCGAGATCTTCCAGGCTGTCTGACCACGATTTGGAGAGGGTGGTAAGCAGGCTGTTGAAGTCTCAGGCACTGGCCCAAATGCTCCATAGCCCGTCGCAACAGACTTCGGCTATAGCCCCGATTCTTGAGATTCCTCCTCCGACTCCACACCAGAGTTCGGAGCCGGAGCTTCTTGGGACAGCGACTGTTTCGATGCCGGAGCCGATACATCCTTCGGCTCCATCGTCTTCGGCTCCGATCTCCTTGAGACCTTCCTTGGAGGGATCCGGTCGTCGGGTTTCCACTGTCGGCTCCGAGGGGGCTAGTGGCATCGGACCCTTGTCCGACCCCGCTCTCCCTCTCGGGGCTTCAGCTTTGGTAAGCTCGGCGCCGACCTCGAGCCTTCTCTCTCCTTGGAGCCGACCATTCCTGTTTCTTCGGAGCGGGTGTGTTCAGGTCTCCCGGGGAGAGGAGCCTTTGAGGTGATGAGGAGTGTCCTGGCCTCTGAGCCTGGTCAGCGGTCTATCCCTCTAGCTCCTCCCTCATCAGTGCCTGCAGATGCCTCTTGCCAGCCTCTTGCTCTCAGGCCCAGGGATCCATCGCCCCAGGTTTCCCCACTGGGAATTTCCTCCTCTTCCGAGGTTTCTCCTGACCCTGCAGGGGAACCCCCTCGGAAGAGGACGTAAGAGGAAACACACAGACCCCTGAGTCTACTACATCTGATACCGACTTAGATGAGTCGGAGGGTTCCCCACGGTCCCCCTCTGAGGATGTCTCATTTTCAGACATCCTTGAGCTCCTCAAACAGAGGGGGAATTGGCCCTCCATTGACCCCTCCGAGGATGAGTCGGTATACCTGGAGGCTTTTGGATCCCGACCCTCCACCTCCTGGGTGTCTCCGCCTTTCGACCCACTCATGCAGGTAGTGGCTCGGAAGGCGTGGGCGGCTCCAGATTCTGTGGAACCTGTCCCCAGGAGACCATCAAAGTTCTTCACGGCCCCTTCGGATAAACAGTTCCTGTCCAAAGGTGTCTCTGTGGATGCTATGGTGGTAGCGGCCACTAAGAAGGAACTGGCGGATCCTTCAGTACCTGTCCATCCTCCTAATAAGGATTCTAGGACCATGGACAGGTATGGAAAGCGGATGTTTTCTTCAGCGACCTTTGCTATCGTCGCTGAATTACCTTTGTCACTTCACCAGGCTTCAACGAGATATTCTCAAGGAACTGGGAGAAGTAGTCCAGGATCCTTCTGCTGCTGGGGCTCAGGAAAAGATTGCCTCACAGCTTGCTATCCTGAATTCCATATCTAACTCCTCCATGCGGCTCATATCTTATGCGGCCGATGGAGCGAGCAGGGCCGCAGGCACAGGTGTTGCTCTTAGACGCCAAGCCTGGATGCGGCTGTGTAATTTTGCGGACCCCTTTAAGGCGTCCTTCACCAACACCCCCTTTGACGGTTCGGCTTTGTTCGGACCTCAGGTGAAGGATACTTTGACCAGATGTGAGCAGGACGGTAAAACTCTTTCTGCCGTTAGAGTCCAGTTTTCCACTCCTCCTAGACCATATCCCAAGGGTCAGAAGGGGGGGAAGATGTGGTTCCGTAAAGCCCAAGGAGCTACACGGACACACGTGGTCAGTTTACCCCAGAGGCAGAGGGGTAACAATAATAGACGCCCTAGAGGCAGGGGGAGTTCCTCAGAACCAGGGCAACAGGGAGCCTCTTCCTGAGAAGCCCTTTCAGCATCCCTGAGGTGTTGCCCGACTGTCCACCCTTGGAGGCAGTCGGGGGAAGAATTTTGCTGTACCCAGTAGCCTGGCAATCCCTATCACAAGAGAAGTGGGTACAGTCGATCATATCCGAGGGTTACAAAATCCCTTCAAAGGTTTCCGTACCTCTACAATCCCTTCCAGACATCTCACCCGGTCAAAGGGATTTGGCAAGACAGGAAGTTTCAAAACTCCTGGAAAAAGAGCCATCCAAACAGTGCCGGCAGACCAAGTAGGATCCGCTTCTACTCAAGATTCTTTTGGTCCCCAAAAGGACGGGATATTGGAGACCAATACTAGACCTAAGCAGACTAAACAAGTCTGTCAAAAGGCAAGATTCCGGATGGTCACGCTAATCCATTCTGCCCTTTCTGGGCAAGGACAACTGGATGTGCTCTATAGACCTTCAAGATGCGTACTATCACATGAAGATTCACAGACGCTCCAGAAGGTTTCTCCGCTTTCGGCTGGGAGCCAGTCATTACCAATTCAGAGCACTGCCCTTTGGCCTCACTTCAGCCCCCAGAGTGTTCACCAAATGCATGGCAGTGGTCACAGCTCACCTGAGACGCCGAGGATTCCAGGTGTTTCCTTATTTGGACGACTGGCTCCTCTCCGCCACCTCAAGCTTCAGCTTCTTGGTCCAGAGACTACACCCTACAGCTTTGCAAGAGACTAGGAATTTCGGTAAATTTCGAAAAATCCTCTCTGCTGCCTTGCCAATCTATCACCTTTATAGGCGCAGAATTAAATACCGTCAAAATGTTAGCCAGGCTAACAGATCAAAGGATTCTGGACATCCAGAAATTTGTTCAGCTTCTGTTACAAAGCAACAAGATCAAAGCCAGGTTTGTCTTGAAAGTTCTAGGCCTAATGGCTGCGGCCATTGTTCTTCTTCCACTGGCTCGCTTCCACATGCGTCTCTTGCAGTGGATGTTATTCACGCAGTGGTCGTACCACGATCTGCCCATGAGACACGAAATCTTGGTAACACAGTCGTGCAGGGCTCATCTACGATGGTGGATATCTTCCCTCTTCTTCATCAGGGCCGACCCTTTGTTCCCCTCCTCCAGTTGCCACAGTCACCACGGATGCCTCTCTGATCGGGTGGGGGGGCATTATCAGGGCAGGATGGTCCACGGGACGTGGCAACCCATAGAATACCACCTGCACATAAATGTCCTGGAGATGAGCAGTGCTTTTAACGTTGCAAGCCCTCGACGACTTTCTTCCCACAGGGACTATTGCAGTACAGACGGACAACATGTCCGTGGTCTGGTACATCAACAAACAGGGCGGAACCAGGTCCTATCCCTTATGTCGAGAAGCTCTCAGACTTTGGCAATGGGCGATCTCTTCTCAGCGGTTTCTGATAGCAACGCACATCCCCGGCAGGTCCAACCTATTGGCGGACAGGCTAAGCAGATCTATTCTGATGCCTCACGAGTGGTCTGTCAATCAATCTGTAGTGGATCAGATTTTTCTGAAGTGGGGCACCCCTTGTTGCGATCTTTGCTACCCCTCAAAACAGCAAGTGCCCAGATTACTTCACACTATTTCCTCTTCCAGGCCAACCCTTGAGAGACTCTCTAACCCAGGATTGGCCTCGGGGACTTCTTTATGCTTTTCCTCCCTTTCCATTGATTCCACAAGTCATTCAGAAAGCCACCGTTTTGAGAGCCAAATTGATCCTCATTGCTCCATATTGGCCTCGACAAATTTGGTTTCCGTCTCTACATCATCATCTTCTGGTGCAGCCCTGGCATCTGGACCCAGTTCCGGATCTTTTGATCCACCAGTCGGGTCAGCAGCACCGGGCCATTCATTCTCTCAACCTCACTGCTTGGTTGCTCCACTTCCTTCCCTAGCCAGGCTACCAATGATTTCTGACTCAGAGACATTTTAGTGTCTTCTTTAAAGTCGTCCACTAGAACTGTTTATGCTAGCAAGTGGCGACGTTTTTCGATTTGGGCAAACGCCAGAAATATTGATCCTTTACCGCTCCTGTACATTCTGTTTTGGATTTCCTGGCGGAGGTTTTCATTCGGGATCTTCGTCATCTACAGTCAAAGTACAACTGGCTGCTATTTCCAAGTATCATGTTGGCTTGCATGACAATAACATCATGTCTCATAGGTTATGCAAAGCCTTTTTAAGAGGAGTTTTCTCCTAAAACCGCCTGTGAAACATCCTCCTCCGCAATGGGATCTAAACTTAATGTTGGCATCCCTAATTCTACCTCCTTTCGAACTGTCTGCTACGTGTTCTTTAAAGTTATTGACGTGGAAAACTATATTTTTACTGGCTGTTACTTCTGCAAAAAGAGTTTCTGAGATTCAGGCCCTCTGTATTCGTTCACCTTATCTGGTTTTTCATAAGGATAGGGTTTCGCTCAGAACTAACCCTTCCTTTCTTCCCAAGGTTGTATCTCAAACCAATATTAACCAATCTATTGATCTACCAGTTTTCTTTCCTAACTATTCTGACAGAGCTGAACAGAAGCTGCATTTTTTGGATGTTCGTCAGCTCAGGTACTACTTGCATAGGACTAAGCAAATTAGAAAATCAGACCAATTGTTTGTCTCCTATGCAGAAAACAGGTTAGGTCTTCCAGTTTCTAAAGTGACCTTATCTAGATGGTTGACTTCCACCATTTCTTATGTGTACTCTCTAAGGGGCAAACAACTATCTTCTAAGCCAAAAGCACATTCGACCAGGAGTCTATCTACTTCTGTAGCCTTTCAGGATAGACTTCCCATTGACACTATTTGTGCAGCAGCTACTTGGGCCACGCCTCATACCTTTGTGTCTCATTACAAGTTGGATTTGGCCTCCAGAGATAGGGCCAGTTTTGGTTCCACAGTTCTCAAGAGTCTGTTCCATTGAGCCACCCGGGATACAGGTGCTAGGGACGCGGTCCCATCCAGCAAGAATGAAGGCGAGATTGACAACTTAACATTTAGAAGTTATGTACCTACCATAACGTTCCATGTTAGTTGTCTTCTCTCACCTTCTTTCTTGCGTCCCTCCCTCCTTCCCCCTGGCCTGGACAGATCTTGGAGAGTTCCTATTAGATTGCTTCCTCTGGAGCATTGTTATGAGGACTTCTTTTAGGAACCATGGTTCCTAATTATGTTAGGATAGTCTTTAGCAGGGTTAGTTAGCTGCCAAACGAGATCTGAGGTAGTTCCGCCTTGCATCATGGGATATAGGGTTGCCTCGAGCTGGTAAAAGGAGTTCTCGAGCTAAAGCAAGTGCCGAGTCGGAGCCGAGGATCGGCTCCGAACCCATCCAGCAAGAAAGAAGGCGAAAGAAGACAACTAACATGGAACGTTATGGTAGGTACATAACTTCTAATTTCTTGGCATTGAGCTTGAGCCCATGGCTCTGGCACCAAGCATCTGTTTCTGTAAGGCCCTTTTATAGAGTATGGTGGTTAGTGGCTGCTTTCCTGACGGTCAAAGGATTCGGAGTGTTTCCATAACTAGACTGGCTCCTCACTGCCCCCTCCATGCATCTCCAACAGTCTAGGGGCTATTTGTTTCATATTTGCCAGTTGCTGGGGATAAAATAAATTATGCCATGTCAAGCATGACACCAGTTCAGAGCCTGGAGTTCATTGGTGCATATGTGAACGCAATAATGCAGTTCGCAGTATTGACAGCTCATCGCATAACCACACACTGATTTCAGGTTCACCAGATTCTTTCCCATCCATCTCCTCCAGCCAGATTTGTTCTTCAAACGCTGGGGTCTGTGGCAGCAGCCATAGTATTACTTCCTTAGCATGACACTATGTGCATCGTTCTTCAGTGGACTAGAGCTGTTCGGTGATCTATTCAACAACCTCTCTTCCAGTTAAACGTACTCCTATCTGCAACTGCCACATCACTGGTGGATCCAGTTGGGTGACATTGATCTAGGCCATTCCTTTGTTTTACAGCCCCAATGGCCCCATTTACTCCGGATGCCTCCCAGCTGGGGTGGGGGGGTATTTCATGAGAAGGACCGATTTGCATATCATTGTACTGGAGATGAGCAGCCTTGTTAATGTTGCAGACATTCCAAGATGCTCTTCTAGGGACTGTTGCTATTTTGACCAACAGCATGTCTCTTGTCTGGTACATCATCAGACAAGGGGGATCCCGATCTTACCCTCTGCAGAGAGGCCATGAGAGTGTGGCAGTGGACAATCTCCTCAACCCGTTTTCTAGTTTCAGTGCACATACTGGGGAAAACCAACATGTCGGCAGACAAATTAAGCAGGTCTATTTTGTTGCCAGAAGAGTAGTCTCTCAGTCTGTGGCTGAAGAGATTTTTCGTCGTTGGGGCCAACATTATTGTGACACCTCTGCTTTCCTCCACAACAACAAATACAGTAAGCATTTTCCTGATACCCCCTCAGGGGTATTCACCAAAAGATGCGCTCTAGTCCATGTTGGTTTATCTGGTGGTCTCCCCTTGATTCCCAAATTTATATAGAAAGCAACCCAGTTGAAAAGCTCTGTCATCCTCATTTGCCCCCTATTGGCCTCAACAGGTTTGGTTCCTCTTCCTGTGGTCTCATCTTCGTTATCCTCCATGGATACTGAAACCCTTTCCAGATCTCATCTCCTCTCACAACCCTTCAGGGATGAACCATCCCAGTATCCAGGCCCTCAAACTAACCACATGGTTTCTCTACTGCAAGTGATAGTCCGTAAGACCAGGCTTGCCTCCCGAGTACATACCATAATGATATCCTTACAAAAAGATTTTATCAAGAAGGTTTACAAGAGGAAATGGAAAAGATTCTTCCTTTGGGCATAGAAAAATTATGTTGGCCCCCTTTCCTGGCTTGGTTTCTGCTATCCTTTACTTTGCTCACTTTAGAGGAGGAGTTATTTTTTCTACAATTAAATTGCAATTGGCTGTCATTCCTAATTTTCATACAGGAGAAAGGAATTATTCCTTGGCCTCTTCCAAGTTATGTAAAGCTTTTCTTAGAGAAAATTTTCTCATCAGTCCACAGATGAAGGATTCTTCTCCATGACAGCCATGATACAAGGCCCATCAAAAAACGCTTTGAACCTTCAGCAAAATATTACCCAAATTTTTATGGTAAATGGTCTCATTTCTTGGATCTATTCTCACCAAGTCATTTTCCCACTTCAACCACCCAAGTCTCACTCAACTAGATCCATGGCTACTTTATCTGCTTTTTAGTCAAGAACATCTAATTTGAAGTTGTTAAATCTCGCCGTTTATTCTCACTGATGGGTTCGGAGCCGTTCCTCTGCTCCGACACGACCGATAGCAAAGCTCAAGGTTTGCCAGTAGCTCCAGACCAAGCCCCTTATCCCACAATGCGCTGCCGGAATTACCTCAGATCTAGTTTGCCACGGCAAGAGAGATCTCTGTGATCTAGCTAGCTTGGACCATTTGTGAGAAAAAAAACAGCAAGTTTGATAAAAAAAAACTTTCTTTTTGTCTTAGAGATTTTCATATAGATAGTTGTGTGTTAGTGTTTAAATTTTTAATACTAGAATCTGTAGTTTCGGATAGTTAGTGCGCTGTTAGCTTAGTTGTTTTGTGTGGGCCTTTTAGCCCTATTTAGAGTTATTAATCTCTATTTTCTAATAGTCAAGGTTTTTCTCTGTGGGCCTCTTTAGCCCTCTATTTGTAAAATATAGTTTATTGTTATAGATAGTACCCGGGTTGGGCTTAGTTGCTTGTGGGTCTTTACAAGGAAAGTAAGGACTTTACTGTATTAGTCTTTTCAGTATACTGGTTTGTTTTACATTTACTATGTCTGATGAGAAGGAAAAGTCCCATCCTAAATCAGGATTCAAGAAATGCCCAGATTGTGGGCAGAAAATGTCAGTCACTGACGGACACATTCAATGTGTCTACTGTCTGGGGGCTAAACACTTCCAAGACACTTGCAGCATTTGCCATACTTTTTCTTCGAGTCTTTTCTTAGTCTTCTTGATGAGAAGGAGGAAGCTAATAGACAGGGGATTACTGCAGCATTCCTTTTCTGAGGTGTTGAGTAGCCATGAAGGCAATAGCACATCCTCCAAGTCCACAAAGTCTTCAGATCCCAAAGAGGCAAAAAAGGCAAAAACTTCAGAGGGAGGGTCATCGGTTCCACAGACTTTGGAACAGAGTGTACCTTTGATTCAGAGCCAGCTCTCAGTATTGGAGCTGGTCTCTGAGGTTCCCTCTTCTCCTCTGCTCCAGTCAGCACCTTAGGTGCATTCATCTAAGTCCTCAGTCAGCCTTTCAGATTTGGACATGGATCGGCTAGTGCAGAAGCTTTTACAGGCACCAGGACTTGCCAAATTGTTGTTGGCCCCTACCAGCTCGTCTGTGCCGAAGACCATAGAACCAGATTTGTCTACTCCTTCTCCGAGCCATACTGGACTCTCTGAGCAAAAGGAAACTGAACCGATGGTTGTCGAACCCTTGGAGCCGATACCCGCACCGGTGTTATCGGCTCCATCTACTCAGATGTCCTTGATGCCGACTGAGGACTCTAGGAGCCGACGCTCTCCTATCGGGTCCGGGGAGGATAGTCGGACCAATTTGTCTATGCAGACTCTTCATCTCGGGGCTTTGGCTCGGATGAGCTCGGCTCCTACCTCTGGCTTGGAGGCAATGGTTTCGGTGCGGGAGGAGTGGACGGTACTTTGGGGTCAGTCTTCTCCTTCTCGTCGGAGCCATGGTGCCTTCGATGCTATGAGGAGAGTCCTGTCTCCAAAGACATCAGCATCGGTTCGGCCTTCCCTCTCCCCTCAAGCTCCTGTCTGCTTCTTCGTCCCCTTGATCCCCCTTTGAGGATATCTCCTTTGCAGAGATACTAGAGATCCTTAGTCAGAGGGGCGATTGGCAGTCCAAGACCCCTACTGAGGACGAGTCCATGCTCTTGAAGGCTTTTGGGTTTCAACCTTCCACTTGTTGGGTGTCTCCGCCTTATGACAAGCTCATGGAACTGATCTCTCGTAAGGCATGGGAGTCACCGGAGGCCATGTAACCTGTTCCTCACAAGCCAAATAAATTCATGTCTGCCCCAGTGGACAAGCCATTTTTGACAAAGGGAGTGCCTGCTGATGCCATGGTGGTAGCTGTAGCCACCAAAAAGGAAGTGTCTGAGACATCCGCATCTGTCCATCCTCCTAACAGAGATTCTAGGATCATGGATAGATAGGGGAAATGCAAGTTTAGTTCAGCGGCTTTTTCTCTGCGATCACTTATCTACTTAACCTATTTTACGAGACTGCAAAGAGATCTTCTGAAAGAGCTAGGAGATGCTCTCCAGGGTATGGTAGCTACAGGGGTGGCCGACAAAGTCAATGCCCAGCTTGCTACCCTAAACTCAGTGGTAAACTCGTCCATGCATCTCATATCCTATGCAGCTGATGGTATGAGTAGAGCCGCTAGTTCGGGCATTGCTCTTGGAAGACAAGCCTGGATGCGTCTCTATTCCTTTGCGGAACCCTTTAAGTCTTCCTTTATCAACACCCCATTCGATAGCTCATCACCATTTGGGCTTAAAGTAAAGGAAACTTTAACCAGGTGTGAGCAGGAAGGCGCAAGGCCTTATCTGCCGTTGGAGTCTGTTTTTCTACCCCTACTCGGCCCTACCCCAAGGGCACTAGGGTAGGGAAAATGTGGTTCTGAAAAGCACAGGGAGCCTTTCAGGACATGTGGAGTAACCCCCTCCGGAGGCAGAGGAGGGGGGTTATAATGGAAGACGCCCCCCCCCCCCGGCAGAGGGAGTCCGCAGCAACAGGCGACAGGGGTTAGTTCTACAGTCAACCCTACCCAGCGCCCCTGAATGGGGGGCCCGAATTGTTCGGCTCTGGAAGTTGGGGGTCACTTGTCTTTGTACCCAGAAGCCTGGCTAAACATAACATCAGATCTGGAGTAGGGACTTCATTTGTCAGTAACCTGTGGGTCTTGGATCAGATATCGTATCCGAACCGGCAACTTGTAACATAGCTATGGATCCGAGCTCCTAGCTCCTCCCCTCACCCATAATCCCCTGCCAACCTCCTATTACCTCCGATCTAGTTTGCCCCGCTTGAGTGTATAGTTAGATTTTAGAGCTCCTAGCGTTTATCAACAGATAAGTGAATTTCTTCATCTTTTTTGTCAAACTTTGTATTTGTAATTTGTGTGAGTGGTTAGGTTCCTATTTAGTTAAATTTTTTTTGGTTTTCACCCTCCCCTCGCTGGTCGTTAGTGTGTCTGCGTGTGTTTGTGTTTGGGGCCTGTGTGCTTGTGTAGTGTACTTTAGTTTTGGGTATGGCAGAGGCCCAAAACCTATTTTTTCTAAATGCTCTCTCCAGCTGATGGCCACACTCTGTGTGTTCGGTGCCTTGGGGTTGAACACCTCTCTTCAGGATGTACAAATTAATGCAGCGTTCAACCCCAGGGCACTGAAAGAGCAGAGGTCGAAGCTTGTCCTGGCGGGTCTTTTGCCTCAGGATTCGGCTACGGCCTTCGCTCCTCCCGTGGCACCTCCTCAGCCTGTGGTGGTAGCCACTCCTGTCCCCCTTCCCCCGGCCGGGATTCAAACTCCGACTAAAGCGCCGGAGGACAGTGAAGCAGGAGGGAGAAGCACCACAAGCGGCGGGCCGAGGCCTCCACTTCGCCCCCCCCAGGCTAAGCAGGCTTCTCCCTCCATGGCTTCCAGGTCTCCTCCTCCTCGGCTCCGATCTTCTTGCTTCTCCCCGGGACCCAAGGAGGAGACCCGATCTCCGTCTAGGTCATCGAGGCGGCACTCCAGGCCTGCCTCGGTGGCCTCTTCGAGATCTACATACAGCCTGTCAGATGCAGACTTGGACCGGATGATGCGAAGGTTCATCCAGGCCCAGCTGCAGAAGGGAGTCCTCTTGCCTCCCCCCGCTTCAGGGGGGAGCTCAACCCCTTTCTTTGCTACGATTGCTCCTTCTCCGACCCGCTTTCTGGGTTCGGAGCGTTCCGTGCCGGGCAGCGTCAGAACCGGGGGTGGGTCGGCACCGACAGTACTGGGTACTTCGGATCTGACCCTGCCCTAGAGTTTGTCGGTTCCATCGTCAGATCCGACCTCTTGGAGCTGTGGGCTGAGCTTCATATCCGAGGGTTTCAGTGTGCCTTCGACTCCGTCCAGGTCGGAGCACACTGGTCCCTCTGATCCGACTGTCTCGGTGCCGGTTCCGATCCCTTGATTGGATCCGAGTGGGAGTCTACTTTCGGAGCCCAGGGAGAGCGGCTCCCCCTCGGCCTTCGATGCAGTGGAGAGGGCTCTGTCGAGAGCATCCAGACCCCCGGCCCTTGCCTCAGCTCCACTCTGCACTCTCACTCTGCTGGGTCAGGCTTCCATCACCCGGCCACAGGGACAGCCTGCTTCGATGTCCCAGGTTGTTCCATTGGAGCAAGATATTGCTGGCGAGACTTCCTCGGACAGCCCCCATCTCCCCCCCGAGGAAGCGCCTCACAAGCACTAGTGTAAGAGGAGGCACGTGGACTCCCCCGAGTCCTTAACAGAGGACACAGACTTGGATGAAGGGGAAGGCTCCCCAAGGTCACCCCTTGAGGATGTTTCCTTTGGAGACATCATGGAAATGCTTAGGATCAGAGGTGGGTGGTCTGCCCCCAAGGCTTCCTCTGACGAGTCCGTGTTCCTGGAAGCATTCGAAGCAGGCCCAGTCTACCTCTTGGGTGTCCCCTCCGGCCGACCCCCTGGTGTACCTTATTACCACCAGGGCGTGGAAGTAGCCGGACACTGTGGAGCCAGTCCCTAAACGCCTGGACAGAATACTGAGCCCCCCCCCCCCCACCGCAGACTGGTCCTACTGGAGCAAGGGTCCCCCCGTAGATGCCATGCTGATGGCAACCACGAAGAGGGAACTAGCTCAGGAGAGCCCCTTGGTCCATCCACCGAGCAAGGAGTCCTGCTCGATGGATCGCCTTGGGAAGCGGGTTTTTAGTTCAGCGACCTTCTTGGAAAGGTCTCTGAACTATATGGCACATGTCATCAGGATGCAGCAGGATCTTATCAAAGAATACGCCCCCCCCCCCCCCGAGTCCATGTCGGCGGAGGACAAGTAGTTGTACTCCACTCGAATGGCCACTCTAAGGTCCATCTCCAATACCTCTCTGCGGCTTTTGTCCCACGCTACTGAGGGAGTCACTAGAGCTAGCGGAGTGGGCCTAGTCATGAGACGACAGGCCTGGCTCCGGCTTTGTGACTTCGCGGAGCCTTTTAAGGCGTCCTTTGTGAACGCCCCTTTTGATGGTTCTGCCGTGTTTGGCAAGACCGTTCGCGAAACACTGGTCCAGAGCGAGAAGGATGGGAAGACGTCTGCCATCTGAGTCCGCTTCTCTGCTCCCCAGAGGTCCTTCTCGAAGAACCAAAAGGGACAGAAGAAGATGTGGTTACGGAAATCGCAACATTCCCAACCTGCTCCGGACAACCAGTCCTTCCGTGGCAGTGGAGGACAGGGAGGACGCCCCCCTAGGGGCAGAGGGACCCCGAAGAACTTTGGGTCCAGAGAATCCTTCTCTGACCGGCCCACGCAGCAGCCCTGAAGGGTTGCCCGACTGCTCTGCTCTGGAGGCAGTCGGGGGGGGCGTTTCTCGAGGCATCTGGCGGCATAGGAGTCCATCACATCAGACCGCTGGGTGCTTCGTATCATATCCAGAGGCTACAAAATTCCAATGTATCATGTCCCCAAACTCAGGAGCCTCCCCGATGTTCCACCCAATCAGAGGGAGGCTCCAGCCGCAGAAATCCAGCAGCTGTTAAAAAAGAGCCATCCAACCCGTCCCCCAAGACCAGCTCGGATTAGGGTTCTACTCCAGGTTCTTTCTGGTGCCAAAAAAGACTGGGGACTTGAGACCAATTCTAGATCTTTCTCTCTCGAACCTGTCAGTAACCAAGGAAAAATTCCGAATGGTCACTCTTCAATCCATTCTCCCCCTCTTACGGGAGAGCGATTGGATGTGCTGTATAGACCTCAACGATGCGTACTAGCATATCCTAATGGACAGATGATCCAGGAGGTTTCTCTGCTTCCGGCTGGGAGCCAGTCATTATCAGTTCAGGGTCCTTCCCTTTGGCCTCACCACAGCTCCCAGGGTGTTCACCAAAGTTTTAGCAGTGATAACAGCCCACCTGAGACTCCAGGGAATGCAGGTCTTTTCGTACCTGGACGACTGGCTTCTAACAGCCCCAACAAGACATCTACTCTGCTCAGCCAGAGATTACTTTCTCTGCCTAGCCCCCCAGTTAGGCATCACAATCAATGCGGACAAATCTTCCCTTGTTCCGACACAAGTAATAGAGTTCATAGGGGCCAGATTAGATACCAGGGATCTACGAGTCTTCCTGACTTCAGAACGACTACAGAATCTGAGATTGCATGTGCGGGCCATCCTACAATCGGAAGCTCCACCGGCGGAATTGGTCCTGAGGGCTCTGGGCTCCATGGCGGCTGCAATAACGCTTCTTCCATGTGCTCGCCTAAATATGAGGGTACTGCAGTGGACCCTTCAAGTGCAATGGTCCTTCCAATCTCATCCACCCTATCTCTATCAGCAAGGTTTGTAGGAGGGCCCTGATGTTCATCGTGCATACAGCTGCAGTCATTACAGATGGGTTATCCTGCCATCAGGCGGGTCCTCGGTCAGCCGAATTCCAAAGTCTAGGTCCGGCGTCGGTTGTTGTCGCTTCTTCCCTGATGTCAGTGCGGCAGGGGTATAAAAGAGGCAGCCAACGCCATTTTCTATAGTCTTTCTTGCCGCGCGGTGCCCGAAGCAGAAGCAGTTCGCAAGTGCCGGTCGGCCAGCTCCTGAGATTTACAAAAGTATTTCAGCCGAAGTCTTCTTTAAAGCTAAGTACCCCGTTGGGGAAACTTTTCTTGCCTCAGACCGATGTCAGACAAAGTTAATAATTGCATTTCTTGTGGGAAGCAAATACCGCATAAGGATTTCCACTCTTTCTGTATACCTTGCTTAGGGCCAGACCACGATGTCTTGGCCTGCAGTTTTTGTGCTAGGTTCAACAAGCGTACTATTAAGTGCCGGGCGGAGTTCGCCCTTCATTATTTTAGCAAAAAATTTAATTATATCATGTCGGATACACCGACACCAGTTTTAAGCAAAAGACACAAAGACAAGGACCGACATCCGAGGTCTGCACCTAGTACTGAGACCACGCTTAGGCTGACTACTGGTTCTCCGGTTCTCAGCGAGGCGCCTACGCAGCCCCTGACTACCGATGAAACTATTTTACCGGTGACTTCAGTACCTGAGGTCGCAGGCTCCTCTGTCTCCATTCCCACTGCAGATACCGACGCCACTCTTGGCGGGGAAACTGAAAATTTAGTCAGGCCTGCCATTTCTGAAGGCGTCTTCAGGTCTTCCACCTTCTCTATTAAATACTTCACTAAATCCAAAACTGCCATGAAAACTAATAAAACAGGGTCCTCAGACCTCCTCTCAAGGCCCCATGCCTAAAAAGCAGATGCTTAAAATGGCTGAGGATTTGATGACTCTCATCAGGGGTTCTCAACCCCCCTCTGACAAAAGACCCAGATTGGAGGAAGACTACCCTTCCTCAGACCAGACTTCTATTACCTCAGACCATTCTGAGGACCAGGATTATGCCTATTCCCCTTTCGAAGATTCTGATGCTGAGGAGTCTATTCCCTTGTTCTCCCCCCCTGAGGACTACTCTTTTGGGGAAACCCTGCATACATTGAGGGAACACTTCCACTGGGAAGGCCAAGATTACTCAGATTCCAAGAAAAGGCTCAGGGAATTTCTACTGCTCCCCCAGCACAGGCCCCTGGCTATCCCTCCTGTTTTAGATATTTTGGATGATGTGTACGCAGAAGCCAGCCTTAATCCACATTCTTTACCTCCAGCCCCTGTTAAACCAGACAGGTATTACCGGGTTCCTAATTCTCACCAGTTCCTTTATAAAAGCCATACTGCTGACCCAGAAACTATTTCACAGGGTCCCAAGGGAATAAAGGCCTCTACTGCTAAAAACCCTTTACCTTCTGAAAGAGATTCCAGACCATTAGAAAGGTGGGGGAAAATGTGTATACATCTGCTACTTTAACCATGAGGGCATTAAACTGTCAATTTCATATGTTAAAGTACCAACAGTTTTTGTTATCTCAGTTGAAAAGCAAAATGACACAAACAGAACAACCAGATTTGAAAGAGTTGCAGGATTTGTTGCATGGAGCAGAGCAAGTGGGTAAACATACCTTGCAGTGTGGTTTTGATGCCTTTGAGGTCTCATGCAGAGCTGCTGTCACGGGGTCTGTTATACGTAGACATGCTTGGCTCAAAGAGCAAACCTTACCAGATCATGTCAAAGCAAATTTATTAGATGCACCACTTCAAAAAGATGTATTGTTTGGTGTTAAAACTGAGGATGTACTAAAGAAAATGGAGGAAAAAGCGAACTCTATGCAAACAGTGAAAGATTTCTTGCAGGTACAACCTCTATGCTTCAGCAGAAACTGGCCTTCAAAAAATAGGTTCTTTCCAGCCATGGACAGACCTCAAAGGGGCAGATACAGATGCCCAAGGGGTAGAGGACAACCTCAAGGATCTTGCAGAGCAAGACAGTGGCAAGCACCAACCCCAAGATGTGGAGAAGATAGATCACAGTCATTTAGAAAACCGACACAATGACTTCCCCCTATGCCTGCCAAACAAAGCTTTAATGGCAGCACCTTTGGGCGGAAAACTGGCATTATTTTCAAAAAACTGGCATATTGTTACAAAAGACAAATGGATTCTGGACATTATTGACAGAGGCTACAGGCTCCACTTTCACACCCTTCCAAAAATGAGAGGCTTGCCAAACCTGCCACAAAATCAAAGGGCAGAGGCACAAAGACAAATTTCCGCTCTCATGGATATGAAAGCGATTCAAGAGGTACCTGCAAAAGAACAAGGTCAAGGTTTTTCTTCCAGACTATTCCTGGTACCAAGGAAAGACAAAGATTGGAGACCCATTTTAGACCTATCCATCCTAAACCCATATCTACAGGTGCCAAAATTCAAGATGCTCACATTACAGCAGCTTCTTCCCATGCTGGGCAAGGAGTCTTGGCTGGTAACATTGGACCTCAAGGAGACATACCTGCATGTCCCTATCAGACAAGATTGCAGAAGATACCTCAGATTTCTTGCAAGTTCAACCCATTACCAATTCTCTGCATTGCCCTTTGGCTTATCTACTGCGCCCAGAGCGTTTACGAAATGCCTGGCATCAGTAATTGCCTTCTGCAGACAAGGAATACAAATCTACCCATATCTGGATGACTGCCTGATCCAAGCGGACAGCAAGGACATTCTATTGCAGCATCTGGCGTTTATAATAAAACTGTTAAACTACCTGGGATACACAGTGAACAAAAAGAAATCAAAACTAATACCTTCTAAACAGATAATTTTCCTGGGTGCCAGCTTAAATACAACCACCCAGATGGCCTACCTCACGCCAAACAAGGGCAACTGTCTCAATACTTCAACAAAATGGCAACTTTCACCAGACTAACTGCAAGGAAAGTCTTGCAGGCTCTGGGATTTATGGCATCTTGCATCTTACTAATACCATGTGCAAAGCTGCACATGAGGAAACTACAATGGTACCTAAAAAACTTATGGTCTCAACACAGCCACAGCTTGGAAACAATTATACCACTCATTCCATGCCTTCAAAAGGAATTTTTGTGGTGGGCTCAAGCATGCCAAAGAAACACAGGTCTCCCTTTCTCTGTACCTCAAGCAACTCAAATCATCACAACGGACGCCTCAGACTACGCCTGGGGAGCACACATGGCAGATCAGTGCATTCAGGGAAAATGGTCCCAAAAAGAGAAGCACCTACACATCAACCAAAAGGAGATGCTAGCCGTGCAAAATGCTCTTATGACCTTCAAAGACCTACTGCATCCAGGCCAGCTATTGATAAGGACAGACAACACCACAGTCATGTGGTACATAAACAGTGGGGAATTCATTCATATACCCCCTGTGCAGGCAAGCCATGACCCTATGGAACACAGCACTGGAATTGCAAATCCAACTACAGGCACAGTTCCTGCCAGGGAACGAAAACACACTGGCGGACAACTTAAGCAGAAATATGACAGACCCACACGAATGGAAGTTGCATCCTCAAGTTTTCTCAAAGATAACTCAGGCATGGGGACAGCCAGACATAGATCTATTTGCTACCCACAGAAATTACCAGTTGAAAAAATTTTGTTCAAGGACCTATCATCCACAGGCCTGGAAAGTGGACGCACTCTTTCAGTTGGACAACATTGACAGCCTATGCCTTCCCGCCTCTTCCTCTACTGACCAAAGTTCTATTAAAAGCCAGAGCAGAAAGGCCACAAATGATTCTCATTGCTCCAGACTGGCCAAGACAACACTGGTATCCTCTCTTTAAGAGCCTGACACACTCCCCACCATGGATCCTGCCTCTAGTCCCTCTTCTGTTGTTCCAGCACAACTACAAAACCCTTCACAGCCAGCTCAAAACCTTAAATCTAGCTGCATGGAGAATACCTTAATTTCCTAACAGACTCTCCTCTCCAAGGAGGTGCAGGATGTCATCTTGGAGGCCAGAAGACCCTCTACCAGAAAAGCCTACTCCGCCAAATGGAAACTATTTTGTTCCTGGAATCAAGAAAAGGGCCAGAATCCTTGGGTAATAAATATACCTCAAATTTTACAGTACCTAGCTGAGATGTTAAACAGTGGCCTTTCCTTCTCCTCCATCAAGATCCATGCTTCAGCCATTTCTGCACAATACAACACAGATCCTCCTTTATTCTCACATCCTCTATTAAGGCAGTTCCTCAGAGGGGCAAAAAATATAAAACCCACAAGGAAACCACCAGTCCCAGCTTGGGACCTCAACTTCGTTTTGGAAAAGCTGACCCTGCCTCCCTTTGAGCCGGCTTCTTCAGCAGAGCTACAATACTTGTCATGGAAAACAGCCTTCCTTCTGGCTATCACCTCAGCACACAGGGTTTCTGAACTACAGGCCCTCATGGCTGTGCAACCATTCATCATTTTCCATCAAGACAGTTTCCTTACGAACCAACCCTACCTTCATGCCAAAGGTAGTATCCAGTGTAGCTTTGAATCAGACTATCCACTTACCTACTTTATATCCAAATCCACAGAACAAAGGGGAGAGACTACTACATTCCTTGGACATTCACAGACAACTTCGTTATTACTTGGACAGAACAAAGCCATTCAGGAAATCTGAGCAGTTCTTTGTGTCCTATGCTACAGGTGCTCAAGGAAAGGCTATTTCCAAGCAATTTCAAAATGGATAGCTCACTGCATACGCTTTTGTTCATTTCATGGAAAATTTGTGCCTGTATACATCAGATCCCACTCCAACAGGGCCAGAGCTACCTCTGCAGCTTTCCTCAGGGGGGTCCCTACCAAGGACATTTTGGAAGCAGCTACTTGGAGTTCAGTGCACACTTTTTCCAAGCACTACCACCTTCCACTATACTCAAAATCTAGAGCGAACTTTGCCACAGCAGTCCTGCAGGACATCCTCGCCCCTCCTAGTTCCACTTAGTGCCTACCACCCTTACTTAGCTTTGGGATTCTACCCATCTGTAATGACTGCAGCTGTATGCACGATGAACATAGTACAGTTTTGTACCTACCACAAATGTAGATGTTCGAGTGCTCATACAGCTGCAGTCCAGGTTACCCTCCCTCCGTCCCCTCTTAGGACAGGCCTTTTGACAAACACCTTTATCATACAACCTATTTGGGGTATTCTTTTATGGTGTATTTGCTTGCAACTACTGTTTTTTGATTTATCTACATTGCATGTTTGCATAATACTATGTTTTGCCTACCTTCTGGGGGCACCTGACATCTGGGGCAAGAAAAACTGAAGAAAATGGCGTCTGCTGCCTCTTTTATACCCCTGCCGCACTGACGTCAGGGAAGAAGCGACGGCGACCGATGCAGGACCTAGACATTGGAATTCGGCCAACCGAGGACCCGCCTGACGGCAGGGTAACCCATCTGTAATGACTGCAGCTGTATGAGCACTCTAACATCTACATTTATGGTAGGTACAAAACTGTACTTTATGGTGGCTCCAATCCCCAGATCCCCATATAGGCTGGCACTTCTGCACTCCTCCCCCTCTCGCCACCGTGACCACGGAAGCCTCTCGCCTCGGGTGGGGGGGGGATTAACACGGGCAGGACAGTCCAAGGCACGTGGAACGATACAGAGACCTCCTTGCATATCAACGTTCTGGAGATGAGAGCGGTGCTGTTAGCGTTGCAGGCACTTCAGAATCTCCTCCCCGTAGGAACGATTGCAGTTCAGTCAGACAACATGTCTGTTTGGTACATCAACAAATGGGGGAACCAGATCCTACCCCTTATGCCGAGAAGCCATGAGTGTGTGGGAATGGGCGATTTCCACCAACTGCTTTCTGATCGCAACGCACATTCCGAGGCGGGCCAACATTCTGGCGGACAAACTCATCCGCACCATTCTTTCCCCTTACGAGTGGTCTCTCAACCCACTAGTAGCGAAGCAGATATTTGCAAAATGGGGGCAACCCTGCTGCGATCTCTTTGCCTCTCCCTTAAATACGAAATGCGACAGCTTCTTCGCTCTGATTCCCCCACCAGGGGAAGCCCCGAGAGACGCTCTGGTGCATGCTTGGCCGCCCGGTCTACTCTATGCCTACCCTTCTTTACCCCTGATGCTAAAGCTCTTACAGAAAGCCTTGCGGTTGGGGAGCAGAATGATCCTCATTGCCCCATTCTGGCCTCTGCAAACTTGGTTCCCTTACCTGTGGTCTCATCTAGTGAATCCTCCTTGGATTCTGGATCCCACTCCTTATCTATTCTCCCATCCATCGGAATTACAGACCCCGAATCTGGTCAACCTGAAGCTGACAGCTTGGTTGCTCCAGTTCCACTCTTAGTCAGGACTCCCGGCATCTCTTCACCAAAGCCATCTTGGTGGCAGCACATAAGCCTTCCACCAGAAAAATATACCGCAGTAAATGGAGACGCTTTTCCGTCTGGGCGGAACATCATAATCTGGATCCCTTCACTGCCCTTCTACCATCCGTACTGGATTTTCTAACCGGACTCTTTCAGCAAGGAGCTAGTTGTTCGACAGTCAGGGTACAGTTGGCAGCCATCTCCCATTACCATGTGGGACATGAGACAGGTCCTTTGATGTCAGCTAAATTGTGCAAAACATTTCTCAAGGGCACCTTTCTACTCAGGCCTCCTGTCAAAGAAGCCGTACCCCCTTGGGATCTTTTTCTAGTCCTTCAAGCCTTGACCGCTTCTCCCTTTGAACCTGCTGCATCGGTTGATCTCAAATATTTGTCCTGGAAAACAGCATTCCTGGTAGCCATCTCTTCAGCCAAGAGAGTTTCGGAACTCCAAGCCCTTTCCGTAAAGCCTCCTTACTTGGTCTTCATCCGGACAGAGTGTACCTCTGGATCAATCCCTCCTTTCTTCCCAAGGTGGCATCGAAAGTAAATATCAATCAGTCCAACTTACCAGTTTTCTTCCCTAAGTATCAAAATAAAGGAGAGTACAAGCTGCATTCTTTAGATGTACACAGGCAGCTGCGTTTCTATATTCATAGGACAGCTGGTCACAGACAATCTGATCAGTTTGTCTCCTTTGCTAAATTCACTTTGGGTAAAGCCGTTTCAAAGGTCACCTTGTCACGTTGGATTTCTCAATGTATTCTTTTGGCCTACCAAGCTTCCGGGAGGCCCGCACCTGAGGGAGTCCATGCACATTCCACTCGCTCCATCTCTACTTCTGCTGCTTTTAAATCTAGAGTGCCATTGGATGATATTTGTTCGGCAGCTACTTGGGCCTCATCTCATACTTTTATTAACCACTACAAACTGGACATAATTTCTAGAGGGAGAGCATCCTTTGGCTCTGCAGTGCTCCGGAACATCCTTCCATGATGGCCGCCCAAGATTCAGGTACCTGGGGACTCTGTCCCACAGGTTGCTGACAAATGAAGTCCTTACTCCAGATTAAGAAGTTATGTACTCACCATAACGTTCCATCTGAGTAGGTGGCTTCATTTGTCTGCAAACACCCCCCCCCTCCTTCCCCCTGGCCTTCAGAACTTGGTCCTGTTATATTGTTCTAGCTATTATGCTTGTTGGAACACCTTTTCAGGTATCCATAGAGGGGCATACTTGATCTGAGGTCATAGGAGGTTGGCAGGGGATTATGGGTGAGGGGAGGAGCTAGGAGCTCGGATCCATAGCTATGCTACAAGTTGCTGTCTCGGATCCGATATTGGATCCAAGACCCACAGGTTGCAGACAAATGAAGCCACCTACTCAGATGGAACATTATGGTGAGTACATAACTTCTTAATACATGGGTACAAAGCATCATTTCCAGACGATATTTCATACCGTTCTCTACCCCCTCCCATTCCCGTAAACAGAATCCCAGATGTTCCACCCAGTATCAGGGAACAAGCAATCGTAGAGGTCCACAGATTGCTAGAAAAGAGTCATCCAACCAGTCCAGCAGACCAAGTTGGATTCGGAACTTACTCAAGATTCTTTTTGGTACCAAAGAAAACAGTGGACTGGAGACCTATTTTGGACCTCAGCAGACTCAACCAGTTCGTAAAGAAAGAGAAGTTCCAAATGGTCACGCTTCAGTCCATTCTTCCCTTCCTAGGGAAAGGCGATTGGATGTGCTCCATAGATCTCAAGGATGCGTACTATCACATAAAGATGAACAGATGCTCCAGAGATCACCTGCGTTTCTGGCTTGGAGCCCATCATTACCAGTTTCGAGCCCTGCCCTTTGGTCTCACTACAGCCCCCAGAGTGTTCACCAAATGCATGGCAGTGGTCACGGCTCACCTGAGATGTCTAGGATTCCAGGTGTTTCCATACCTAGATGATTGGCTCCTCACTGCTACCACCAGGCATCAATTGACTCTGGCAACACAATACACTCTGCCATCAATTAGGCATTACAATCAACTTCGAAAAGTCTGCCTTATCGCCATCGCAGCATACAGTTTTTATAGGAGCAGTGTTAGATACCTCAACTACCACTTCCTATCGAAAGAGTCTCACTTCTCCGCCAACACGTCAGCTCTCTGATGTCAAAGAACAAAGCTACAGCAGCAGAGGTCTTGAAGGTGCTAGGTTTGATGGCAGCAATCCTGGCTATACCACTCGCAAGGATGCATATGCAAATTCTTCAATGGCTCCTCTTTGCTCAGTGTTCTTACCAGAAACTACCGATGCACCACATGATTGTCATGGATTCTTGCAAGAGAGACCTTTGGTGGTGGTTGACGTCTCTTCATGTTACAATCTCGGAAGACCCTTTGTCAGCCCCCCCCCCCCCCAGTAGCCACGTATGCTTCCCTGATGGGGGGGGCATTTTTAGGGAAAGACTGCCCAAGGCACATGGACAAATCAAGAGTCACATCTGCACATCAATGTTCTAGAGTTGAGAGCGGTACTTCTGGCTTTGCAGTACTTTCAGGGCTCTCTCCCTCTAGGAACTATTGCAATTTAGACTGACAACATGTCAGTAGTCTGGTACTTAAACAGCAAGGCGGAACCAAGTCTTACCCCCTTTGTTGAGAAGCCCTCAGGGTCTGGCAATGGGCTGTGTTGTCCCAGCGTTTTCTGTTAGCAATGCACATCCCGTGGAAATCCAACGTGATAGCGGACAAGCTAAGCAGGGCGATATTGCTCCCTCACGAGTGGTCTCTCAAACAACAGGTTGCGGAGTTGATTTTCCGCAAATGGGGCCAGCCTTGCTGCAACCTCTTTGCCAGCCACATCAATTCAAAATGCAGAAGCTACTTTGCCCTAATACCACCTCCCGGTCATTCACTGAGAGATGCACTTTTACACGATTGGCCCCCGGGTCTCTCTTATGCATTCCCACCCTTACCATTGATACCCAGATTTTTACAGAAAGCAAAATTATTGGGAAGGACTGCTATCCTCGTAGCCTCCTACTGGCCTCGACAGATTTGGTTCCCATTTCTCCACCATCATCTGTTGGAAGATCCATAGATCCTGGACCCAATTCTGGACCTTCTGATGCACCTGTCAGGGAACATCCATCCTTCACTGCAGTCCCTGAAACTGACTGCTTGGCTAATCCACTTCCCCAAATTGCCAGGCTTCATTCAATTTCAGAACATACAAGACAAATTCTCTTGTCTTCTCACAAGCCATCTACCAGGAAATTTTACGGCAGTAAATGGAAAAGGTTCTCAATTTGGGCCAACATGCAGAAAATTGACCCTTTCTGAGCTCCGCTGTCATCCATTTTAGAATTTTTGACCAAGATTTTTAAGGAAGGGGCAGCAGCTGCTACAGTTAGAGTCCAGTTAGCTAAAAACCAAGAAAACAAAAAAACTACTAAAAATCAAAAGAAAAACGAGTTGAATGGTAGGAGAAAGCTGAAATAAGCAAGTACGAATAACATAAAGCTAAAGCAACTAAAAACTTTAATTTGGTAAGCGCTTTCAGTGGTAAAAATATTCCACCTTCTTCAGACCCAGAACAACATAAAACTGATGCTTATATAGCTTGTAGTTAATTATCAATTAGTCATTCAATCAACCAATAAAAATAAAACCAGATAAAAGTACAATATTTAAACAGTATGAAACCTGCTCTAAAATGTTACAATGTTAAGTACATAATACTCAATTTATAAATAACATTAAATATATATGTATAACATGTGTAAATGTTATACTAAAAAAATCACATTTTAAAAAGCTACTAGGGCAAAACTGAAAATGTATAGTATGTGATAATGACATAAATTTACTGTAAGAACTAAGATATTTAGCTAAATATAGACACACAAAATATATAGTAATATGTAAAAAATAAATAATTAATTGCATGCTGGTTAAAGACCAAAATCTGATCATAATACTGAATATATGACCAAAAACAAAGTCCATATTTTTATATATATAAAACTGTGTAAATGTTACTATGTTTCAAACTTAATCAACAAAAAGGTACAGTATCAAATTCGAAATCTTTTATGCAAAATTAATGTTATCTATTTTAAGCTTTTAATTTTAACACGCTTTTAATAGACACAAATTCATTTAAACCAGGGAAAATATATGCAGCCATTTTGATTTGCCAATACAACTCATTTTGTTCTAATAAAAGTTGCCAAGGCCCCCCCCCCCCCCTCAGGTCTAAAAGTGTTTGGTGTACAACCAAAAATAAAAACTCATGTGTTGGAAATTGTAAAATATGCCGAGCAAGAGCATTGTTAACATCACCTTTAGTAACAGCATAACAATGCTTGTATATACTTTGTTTTAGTTTCCGCTCGGTCTTACCTATATAAAATGAGGGACAAACCTGACAGCAAGCTGCATATACTACAGCTTTGGACTCACAATTAAAGGAGCCATTTATTGTATAGTGTTTGTTAATATTGATGTCAGTAGTCACTTGAATGTGTTTACACTGTGTGCAATGCCCACATTTACGCATACCTTTATGTACCCGCTTGTTTGTACCTAGATGCTCATTCTTATGCCTTTCCAACAGATTTTTAAGGTTAAAACCCGTTCTAAAAGTGAAGCGGGGTCTGATACCTAGCTTAGTACAAGTGGACGGTTCTTCCAAAATTAATGCCCAATTTTTTATAAAAATCTCTTTGACTCTTGCCGTGTCAGCTGAAAAAGTAGATAGGAAACTGAGATGTAATAACGTGACACTGTCATCGTTTTTGTCATGCTGTCATGTAATTAGATTAGTATTGGTAGTAATACCTTCCTTATATGCTCTACTAGTTAAAATAGGTTTAAACCAACCTGTGGATCTCTTACCTTTAACTTCTGTAAGTGTTTCTAAAAATAATTTGATAGGATACCCCCTACTTGTGAATATGGACTTCATCTTGTTACATTCTAAGTCAGTCAACATCTTCAGTAACCATCCGTGCAGCTCTCACCAACTGGCCTTTAACAACTGCCCTTTTCTGGTGATATGGATGTTCACTAGTATAGTGCAGGAAGGCATTGGAGTAGGTTGGTTTCCCATAAATGGTAGCTTTATACTGCTTGTTATACCTGTCATTAATCAGTTGTACATCAAGATATGTTATGCTATCTACCCCTACTTGATAAGTGAATTCAAGAAAATTGGTTTTGTTGGTAATATGTTGTATGAATCCTTCGTTCAGTTTGATGTCACCTTGCCATACCAGACACATGTCGTCTTGGTATCTGGTGTACCATAGTACATTTTCCTGAAAAACACTATCAGGGAACAAAAAATTGTTCCCAATATGCCATGACACTGTTGGCGAAACTGGCACCACATGGGGACCCCATGGCTACCCCTTTGTTTTGTAAAAATATATTCTTGTCAAACATTATATAGTTATTAGAAAGAATCAGATCCAAAAGTGTTTCAACCAGACATATTTTATCATGCTCTACATTCTTGGACAACATAAATTCTCTCACCCATTCTATACCCAATTGGTGGGGGATGACTGTGTATAGATCTTTTACATCGATCGTAACAAAAATGTTGTTGTCCTTATACTCCAAGTTGCTAATATTATCCAGGAAACTCCATGAATCACGACATATTTGTAACTCCTGGTTAATAAGTGGTTTAAGAATACTATCTACCAATTTAGCACAAGCAAAAGTAATCGAACCCCTACCATCAACAATGGGTCAAAAAGGGGGGGGTTCCTAATATCCTTGTGTAGTTTTGGAGTCCCAAAAATACTAGGAATTCTAGGTGCTGCCATAGAAAGATACTGAAAGGTGTCTATATCAATAGACCCTTCCAGAAATAAATAGTCAAGAGAAGTTCTAATGTGCCTGTATGCAGTATTAACCTGATGTAAACTAGCAGGGGTATATACCTCAGAATCCATGTGTTCACGCATCTTACTAATGTAGTTAGACTGATTCATAAACACCATGCCCCCTCCCTGGTCCGGCTTCATAACTCTAATACCACAATTGTGTATCAAGTCGATGTATTGTTTGCGAATTCTTCAATGGCTCCTCTTTGCTCAGTGGTCTTACCAAAAACTACTGATGCACCACATGATTCTCATGGATTCTTGCAAGAGAGACCTTTGGTGGTGGTTGACGTCTCTTCATGTCACAATCTCGGAAGACCCTTTGCCCCCCCCCCCCAGTAGCCACGGATGCTTCCCTGATTGGGGGGGGGGGCATTTTTAAGGAAAGACTGCCCAAGGCACATGGACAGATCAAGAATCACATCTGCACATCAATGTTCTAGAGTTGAGAGCGGTACTTCTGGTGTTGCAGTACTTTCAGGGCTCTCTCCCTCTAGGAACTATTGCAATTTAGACGGACAACATGTCAGTAGTCTGGTACTTAAACAGCAAGACAGAACCAAGTCTTACCCCCTTTGTTGAGAAGCCCTCAGGGTCTGGCAATGGGCTGTGTCATTTCAGCGTTTTCTGTTAGCAATGCACATCCCGGGGAAATCCAACGTGATAGCGGACAAGCTAAGCAGGGCGATATTGCTCCCTCACGAGTGGTCTCTCAAACAACAGGTTGCGGAGTTGATTTTCCGCAAATGGGAAGCCAGCCTTGCTGCAACCTCTGCCAGCCACATCAATTCAAAATGCAGAAGCTACTTTGCCCTAATACCACCTCCCGGTCATTCACTGAGAGATGCACTTTTACATGATTGGCCCCCGGGTCTCCTTTATGCATTCCCACCCTTCCCATTGATACCCAGATTTTTACAGAAAGCAAAATCATTGGGAAGGGCTGCTATCCTCGTAGCCCCCTACTGGCCTCGACCGATTTGGTTCCCAATACTCAACCATCTGTTGGAAGATCCATGGATCCTGGACCCAGTTCTGGACCTTCTGATGCACCTGTCAGGGGACATCCATCCTTCACTGCAGTCCCTGAAACTGACTGCTTGGCTAATCCACTTCCCCTAATTGCCAGGCTTCATTCAATTTCAGAACATACAAGACAAATTCTCGTCTTCTTACAAGCCATCTACCAGGAAATTATACGGCAGTAAATGGAAAAGGTTCTCAATTTGGGCCAACATGCAGAAAATTGACCCTTTCTGAGCTCCGCTATCGTCCATTTTAGAATTTTTGACCAAGATTTTTAAGGAAGGGGCAGCAGCTGCTACAGTTAAGAGTCCAGTTAGCTGCCATCTCAAATTTTCACCTTGGGTTTGGTGGCTCAAATGTTATGGGCCATAAATTATCTAAGACTTTTCTTAAAGGTGTTCTTCACATGAGACCTCCTATCAAAATTCCCTATTCTCCCTGGAATTTAAACTTTATGCTGTCAAATTATTCTTCACCCTTTTGAGCCAGCATCATCTTCTGATCTCAAATATTTATCCTGAAAAACTATTTTTCTAGTGGCCATTACTTCTGCCCGCAGAGTGTCAGAATTTCAAGCATTATCTGTCAGGCCACCTTACATGATTTTCCATGCTGATAGAGTATCTCTCAGAACAAACCCCTCATTTTTACCTAAAGTCTGTTTTGAATCAAATATCAATCAGGTCATTGAGCTGCCAGTCTTTTTTCCCAACCACTCCAACAAATTGGAATACATGCTGCACAAACTTGATGTACACAGCTCAGATTTTATCTTGACAGAACTAAGGATATTACAAAATCAGATCAACTTTTTGTATCCTTCTCCGAAGCCATAAAAGGCAATCCAGTGGCTAAAACAACCCTATCTAAATGGTTATCGGATTGTATATCCTTTGTTTATGAGAATGCGAGCATGCCATTGACACACAAACCTAAGGCTCATTGTACCAAAGCTGTTTCTACGTCTTCTGCTTTTCAAGCTAAATTGCCCCTTGACAATATTTGCGCTGCAGCCACTTGGTCTAACCTCATACCTTTATCATGCATTACAAAGTAGATAAGGCTTCCAGGGACAGGTCTTCCTTTGGTTCCACGGTACTGAAGAACATACTTCCATGAGCCACCCAAGATTGAGGGTGCTAGGGACGCTACCCATCAGTGAGAATAAATGGCGAGATTTAGCTACTTCACATAAAGAAGTTATGTACTTAACATAACGTTCCATGTGAGTTATTTATCTCACCTTTATTCTCACGTCCCTCCCTCCTTCCCCCTCCTGGCTGACTGACTTAGAGGCTAGTACCATCCTGGTTATTCAATATTTCTTCTTCCCCTTCGGAAAGTGTTTCTTTGTAAAAATAAATAAAAGGGTAATGTATGTTATACATACACACTGTTACTCGCAGCAAACAAGATCTGAGGTAATTCCAGCAGTGCATTGTGGGATAAGGGGCTTGGTCTTGAGCTACTGGCAAACCTTGAGCTTTGCTATCAGCCGTGTCAGAGCCGAGGATTGGCTCCGAACCTATCAGAATAAAGGCGAGATAAACAACTCACATGGAAAATTATGCAAGTACATAACTTCTTTTTTTTCATATTTGTGCAGCATCCACGTGGTCCAACTCACATACCTTTGTTTACTTATTACAAATTGGGTCTAATATCCAGAAGTAGAGCTGCTTTTGCCTTGGTGGTGGTACTCCAGAATATCCTTCCACTAGGGCCACCTGAAGTTAGTGTATCTTGGGATTCTGCCCCATGTGTTGCAGAATGAAAAGGACATCAGATTTCTAAGTTTTGTATTCACCATAACTAGGCATCTGTATTGTCCATTTTCATTCCTCCTCAACTTCCATCCCATCAGTCTCCCATCCTTAAATGTTCTCTGGAGGAGCCTGTTTGATTAGTTCTGGGTTTGAGACATGTGCTCTCAGCTATCCTTTTTTTTTTTTTTTTTTAAACAAGTAATTGGATCTTTTTGACAAAAAACTGGATCTGAGGAATTGAGGATGGATAGAGCATTATGGGTAGATGGATGAGCTCAAGAGTTGGAGCCATAGTCTAGAGTATGCAGCCAAGTTGGATCTGAACTAGTGTGTTGAGGCGGAATGAAAATGGACAACACAAATGCCCAGTTATGGTGAGTACTTAACGTTTGAGTAGTTTTTACGTACTTTTTATGCCTTTCTCATCTGTCTTCAGTGTTTAGGCAAGAATCCTTTTGGTGTCCCCACAACTTTGTGGTTAACACACCCAAAAAGTCTTATTTTAACTGTAGCTTTTTTATTACCATATAGCCGTCGACCTTTATCTGATATCTAGGCAATTGTATTCAGTAACCACTTTTTTTTTCTTTTCCTATAATAGCATATGTTAGTTGTGTTCTTAGTATGGAAAGAGCTTCAGGAAGTGACAGGTGTGGCCAAAAATCTTGTCTTGAGACCCCTGCGACCTTTATGTGGTTTGCCAGGGGCCAAAGCACTTTGAGGTAGATTGTGCCATGCGCAAAGCCTTCAAGCCCCCTCTCACTAGTGGACCACAGAAATAAATTAATATTAAAAGGTTTTCTCCCCCAGACAGCCAAGCTTCTTAAGTGGTTAGGCCCGAGAAGAGGAAGGACAAGGAAGAGTAACAAATGAAAAGAAAACATGACAAGGTTAGTTCTTTGTCAGTCCTGAAAGTCCCAAGACAAGAACAGGCACAGTCATATTGCCATCACTGATATTGCTGCGAAAGTTTGTACTCCCCAGTGTGTGAACCCAGTGTCATTTAGAATAAGTTTCCTACTAAACAGCTGAGTCGACATTCTTCAGAGAGAGAATTGCCCCCCTTCCCTATCCTTGCATTCATACCACTTTTTACCTCTTTACTTGCGTCTGTGAGACCGTTTTGGAGCGTCACTGAAGTTGACAGAGCCATATGATTAAGGCTTTCTTGAAGGCGCAGACCCAAGATAGATGTCATTCCATCCCCGTTTTTGCCAAGGGCAGATTGGGTTGGCCCATCCTCCCCACTACTAGCCCCTTCTCTATTCCCAGTAGTTGCATCAGTGTTTTTAAGAGCAGCGCCACCACTCAAAATCTCTTTCTTCAAGTTTGATGATTACACATTCAGTTCAATTGATGCTGAGACCTTCGATGGAATCCTGTGGATAATTGCTCAACACTGAGCCATTGACACTCATCAGAACCAAGCCACTTGGATCAGTTGATTTCTGCATTCTTGGCCTTTAATACATTGGTACAAATCTTCATCCCAAAGCCCTCTGGATCCCTTGTCTTAGGGAATCCCTCTTAAGTGCTGCTTATGCCTGCTTCAGCAGGATGTGGCTGTGGGTTAGGCATTTCTCGCGTCAATGGATTTCAAATCTGTTTTTGAGAAAAGGATTTCATATCTGTTTTCGAGACAATGGAGATGATGGCCACTCCTCCAAGACCTCAGACAGACCTTCCTCTTATATCTTCTTCAGTCCTTACATTCATTTAATGGTCCTTCAACTCATTTATCTAGTTTTCTAGGACAGAACAGAATGGAAAGCCTTAATGCACCAGTGCAGATAGAGACAGATTCTCTCAGCATTTGGATCAGTCACCACCCAGAGATTGCCAGTAAAAGAGCATACAAAAGAAGGCATGTAGACTCCCTTATGGAGTCCTTGGCGTCAGACATGGTCATGGATGAGCGAGAGAGCTCCTGCCAAGCTCCTTGAATTGATGTGACAGATGGATTTTTGACAACTGACCCCTGCCTCCTTTTCAGGATGAGATTTTCTTTGAGGCATAGTGTTTTGTGCTTCCCCTTCTGCTGAGATTTTTGTCTATTTTTTCTCCAAGAAGATATGGCAGGAACCAGATTCTACACAGGCTGTACTTCAATAACCTGATAGTTCTATGCCCACCTAAGGATAGGCAGCCAGTCCAATGGCCCTCTAGTGGACACTTATTGCCACAGCAACCAAGTGAGCACAGACCGATGAGGCAGTAGAGCTGTCTATCTACCTAACGAGGAGTCGAGTATTTGATAGAAATGGGAAGTACACTTATGCCTTTGATACTTTTGTTCTGAGGGTATTGAGTTATGTTAATGCATGCGTCACTTCTGAAGAGATTCAATGGAGCAAACTTTCTTTGTGGAACCACCCATTACTGAGTTGAGGAAGCAAGCTAAGACCACTGTGGGTACTATGCTGAATATTGCAAAACTCTTCATGCTGGTAATACATAATGCAGCTGATGGAGTGGCTAGTGCGGCAGGCACAGGTCTTGCTCTTAACACATTATGCATGGCCTTACCTTTGTGGTTTTGCAGATTTTAAGGTGTCCTTCACACTTTGGATCCTCCTTTTTAGGACTTGTGGTGAGGGATAAATTAACAAGGTCCAGACAAAAAGGCACCCTGTCTTCCATAGATGTCTGATTTGAGACCCCATGAAGATGTTTTAACAAGAATTAGAAGTGGTCCAAGTATCTCTGAATTAGAAAACCCCAACATCAAGCCTTTTCATCCTCAGGCAAGGGAAGATGTAGAGGTGGGCTCCAACAACGGATGTTTATCAAGGGGTCATGGTGACCCACTAAGCCAGGGATTTTAGGGTCCTTTTCCAGGCAACCTGACCCAATATACTTAGCAGACTGTCAACCTCTGGATACAGTTGGGGGTGAGTTACTCTCCCTACTAAACTGTGTGGATGGCCATCACACAGGACTAGTGAAAGAGATGGTATCCAGAGGCTATCCCATATCCTTTATCTGCCTCCACCCCCCCCCCCCCCACAGCCTCGTGGTGTTCTCAGATGTTCCAGACCATCATCTCAAAGCATGAAACAGAGAAGTTAATGCCATCTCAAAAAAGAGCCATCTTGAGAGGTCCCACTAGACCAGATAAGGTCTGGAATCTATTTCAGATTCTTTACTTCCAAAGGGAAACAAGGACCTTAAGCTAGTTCCTGATCTTGGTTGTCTAAACTTCTGCATTAGAAAGTCCCCATTTGGAATGGTCTGATGGCAAGTGAATTTGTCCTGTCCGAAGGCAAATGATTTGATGTGCTTAGATCTCCAGATGCGTACCTCCACATCGATTGCCAAGCCATCCAGGAACCTTCTAGACTTCTGGCTGAGAGCCAGTCACCCCCCCCCCCCCATGTTAACCAGGTACGCGGCAGTAGTCACAACCTACCTGGTACTTGAAGGGGATCAGAATCTTCATGTACTTAAGATGAATTGGCTCTTTGCTGCAACAACCAAGTGTTCTTAGTAACAGCCAGGGATTACTTGTTTCAGATCTGCTTATCCTTGGGTATTTCTATAAATGAAAATCCTGTCTCCAGCCAACTAAAGTCATTGCTTTCATTGGCTAATATCTGGATGCAAACACTTGTACAGATGGTCTTACTCATGACCAAATACAATTCTTCAGAGCTGCCACCTGGAGATTTAGGAAAAGCACAATCCACCAGTCTCATTCATTCTCAGAGCCCTAGGAATAATGCCACCAGCAGTAGTCATGCTTACATGTGCAAGCTTTGCATGAGAGTATTACAATGAATTCTATTGGATGTTCAGTGGTCTTAACTTTCACATCCCACCCCCCTTAAATACAACTTGGCTTTGCAGCTATATCTCATATAGTGGTTAACATCCCCAGCAGTCTTTGTAGGAAGACCCTTCTGGCTTCCACCTCCATCTGCAAGGGTTACCATAGATTACTGACCTTTAGCGTGGTAGGAGTGGGCATTTTTAGGGGCAAATGGTCCAGGGGACACAGTTTCAGAAGCCAGTCTGCACATTAACATCATAGAGATGATGGCTTGCATTGTAGGAATTTCAAAACCACATTCCTCTTGGAGTGCTAGTTAAAATGAGTAACATGTCTATACTATGTTATACTGACAGTTAAGGAGGAACCAAGTCCTATAACCTTTGCAGAGACGCCACAAGTGTGGCATTTGATCACTTAGCATTCGCTTTCTAGTTGCAACATCTGGGAAAGTCAGCTGTCAAGCAGACCAGCTCAGCAGGTCTACTCTGATGCCTCGAGTGGTCTGTCAGTTCTTCAGTAGCTCATGGCTTTATATGTTGATAGGTGTTAAGGCTAATGACCCTAAGGGCCTTTTTAAGCTTAGTCATTCATCTCCACTCTGACATGTTTTAGTACTTTTGATAAGTGTAAGTATGCACTTGGGAGATGCAGCATTTACAAGTAGGGGCATGGAAGATGAACTGTTTACAGACTGCCTGTGTCCATTAGAGAGAGGTGCCAAACCAGGGATGAATTTCCTGTTCCCCATCCTGTTGTCCAAGTTGCTTTTTAATTGAGTTGGGTCGGAATGTTGTTTTTCATTGCTGGGAAGCCTGTTCGAGACTGGGTAGTCTCTGAGATGTATACTTGTGTCTCAAGCAGGTCCTCTTCATATCACAGGCAAGATTCTAGTCTTTACAATGGGTAATTCTGATGCCGTTTGTTTTGCGTATATGCAGGAGTTCCATCAGAGTGGGGTCTGATAATGTCTTGTATACCAGGCATAATCTTCCCTCAACAGCCTGTAGGGGACTACAGGGATAGGGCCTTGAGGCAGTCTGCATAGGTCATTTTTACTTGTATTCTTTTACTGAGGAATCTCTGCGGGTGTTCCAGTTGTTGTATATGCCTGGTTAGGTACATACTAAAGAAGGCATTGTACTCTGTCTGATGAATGCCAAATACAGTAGAACATTGACTTCCTTGGACCTAGATGCCATACCTTTGTTTACAAGTTGCACAACATAGAATTATTTCTTCACTACTGTAGTCAATGGTCAGTGGTTAGATTACTGTCTGTCCCCAAGTCAGTCTTGGACTGTTAGGTCAGTTCTTAGGGGGTGTTTTGTCAGTATGATAGTTATAAAAGGGTGGATGACTTCTTGAAGGATGCTATTTTTGCATTTCTTGGCGTTTAGTTTAGGCCCATGGCTGTGACACTGGTTATTTGTATGTCAGCCTTTCCTGGAGAACATTTGTGTCGGTGGGAGATTCAGTGACTGCTCCTAATTTGCAGTCATCAGCAAATTTAGTCAGCCAGAGGCCATTGACATCAGCCTTGACTTCAGAAAAGTAAATGCTAAAAAGGAGCTTTACATATCTTCCATCGCTGGGGAAAGAGCCTTGCTGCAACCTTTTTATATCCCCAGACACAAACTACAGAAGCTACTTAACCCTTATTCTTCCCGAGGGACAGTCACCAAGGAGTGCTGTAGTCTCTCCATGGCCTCGCCTGGTCTTGAGGGAATGGCAGGGGAAGGCATGATTAATTTCCAGATTTCTTTTGAATGCTGTAGAATGCAAAGCCACAGTAGTCCTCATTGCCATGCTTTGGCCCAGGCATAACTGGTTCCCTTCCTCCTGTCTCATTTAAGAAAGCCAAATGTCTTTTAGACACCCATCCTGGTTTCCTCTCTCACCTGTCCAGGCTACCTTGCTTGGTCTTGGACAACCACAAGTTAACCACATAGTTTTTTCCTGTTCTTGTGATGGCCAAAAATCCTCCTTTATCTCCGACTATAGTCTACATCTTGTCTGCATTGTAAAAAACAATATATTAATAAACTGTACAAAAGCAAATTGAAGCTTATCTCCTCCAGTAAAAGATCCTAAAACCCCCCTCTCCAAAATCGGTTTTATACTTGAAACTTTAGCAGCCTTGAGTAAGCAGATTTCACAAATTAAAATTTCTGTCTTGGAAAACTGTTTTTGGTTGGCATTACATTGGCCAGAAGGATTTCAGAATTGCATTCCTTGTCTTCAACTTAACCATATTTGGCCACTGAAAGGAATGCAGCCATTGTAGAAGTTAAAAAAAAAAAAAAAAACACCCTGCTAAACAAGAGTCATCCAAGAAGTCCCACGAAGAGCATCACTGATCTGGAGCTTGAGATTCTTTTTGGTGTCAAGATTAGAGACCTCAGTCATCTCAGTCAGTATGTCAAAACACACGAAGTTCCAGATGGCCATGGTATAGTTCCATCTTCCCCTGTTAAGGAGGAAAAATTGGATGTGCTCGATAAACCTTCAGAATGCATGCTACCACATTTTGATGGACAAGTGGCCCAGAAGGTGTCTCCTCTTCTGGCTGGGAGTCAGTTACTTTCAGTTCAGAGCCCTGCCTTTTGGTCTCACCATATTCCCCTGGTGCTTAAGTGTATGATGGTGGTCACAGCTCACCTCAGACTGCAGAGGGTTCTGGATGTTTCTTTACCTAGACAGCTGCTTTATTACTGTTTCTTCCAGGTCTTTTGTATGACCCAGAGGCTATCTGCTCCATCTTTGCTTCTAACTGGGGATCATAATTAATTTGAATAGATCTGTTTCTCCTGGTGCAGATGTTGGAATTCATTGGAGCCTATCTAGATACTGTAACCAGGGTAGCAAAGCTGCCAGAGAACAGATTGGAAAATCGGGCACTAAAGATTCTATCATGTTCCATGCTACCAGCCAGATTGGGCCTCCAGCTTTTGAGATCCGTGACAACCTCTGTCACCCTTGTCCTTCTAGCCAGATATTCGAGAGTTCTACAGTGGACAGTTGCAGTACAATGGTCAATCGGATACCAACCCATGAGTTTTTCAATTCTTCTGACAAACATTTGCATGACTCGTATAATGTGTTGCATTCCGTATTGCAAGGTATCTCAAGGCTGTCATTTTGTATGTCCACCCAGGGCACAGTGACCACAAATGCTTCCCAGCTGAGGTGGGACGGGCGATATATGGGGAGAGTCTAAGGCATGTGGTCTCCTTTTGAGGCCAGTCTCCATCAGTGCTCTAGAGATTAAGGCAGTCCTAACATTCCAGGCCTTCCAATACATCCTGCCAGCAGGGATGATTTATGTCCAGACTGACAACATGTCAGTAGTCTGGTGCATCAGCAGACAAGTGGGAGAAATTTCCATCCATTATGTGTAGAGGTGACGAGTGTGTAGCAGTGGGCAATATCTTCCAATCACTTTGTTAGCAGCGTATATACCAGGGAAGTGCAGTGTTCTGTCAAACAGATTGACCAAAGTCTGTCCCTTAGTCATTTGATTGATCTCTCAACCCAGCAATGGTTGGAAAGATTTTTTTTTTGTTATTGGGGCAGGGATGCTGCAGTATTTTTGCTTCTTCCTGTAACACCAAGTGCAGCAGTTTATTTTCCCTGATCCCCCTAGAAGGGGAGCTACTGAAGGATGTTCTGAACTTTTGGCTTCCTTGTCTTCTCTGTGCCTTTTCTCTACTCCTCTGGTTCCAGAGTTCCTGCAGAAAGCATCAGAGAGGAAGTCTGTCATCTTCATTGCCCCTTTCTGGCTTTGACAGATGTTTTTCTTTTCTCTCGCTTCATTTTGTTCACACCACCTGGGTGCTGGATCACGATCAAAGTCTCCTGTCTTACCTGTTCGAAATACCTCTTTTGGACCTTCAGGTACTCAGGATAACTGCTTGGTTTCTGAACTTCCAGTGATGGCTACTCAGTCCAGGCTGTCTTCTGCAGCAATCAACATTCTTACATCTTACCAGAGAGTCTGTCAGGAGAATTTACAAAAGTGGAAAAGCTCATCTCTTTTGGGCTTCCCAAAGGAATCTGGATCCATATTTGCCCCCCCCCCCCCGCAGTCTTAGATTTGTAGCATCTGTTCTCCATGTTGGTTTAGTTGTACAGGTACGGTCCAGTTAGCCATTTCCAATGTTCATGTTGGAGAAAATCATGCTATCTTAGCTTCTCTTAGACTTGCCAAAGCTGTCTTGAGGGGCACTTTCCTTAGATCCCTCTTGTACTCTTTCAGATTTGACCGTTTTGTTTTAAGCTGTAACCCAGCCACCCTTTGAACCAGTTGTACCTTTTTCTACAAAGAAAGGGTGTTCCTCAGAACCAGTCTATCTTTTGTCCCCAAGGTAATGTCTGAGGCCTCACTGAGTCAGCACATCAGTCTACCAGTTTTCTTTTCTAAGTTTTACAATAAAGAGGAATACATTCTTCATTTGCTTTGATGTACATTGCCAGCTTCTTTTCTACTTCTGTCATACTAAATCCTTCAGGAAGGATGGATCAGCTTTCGGTATTCTTTTCTAAAGTTAAGAATAGCCAAAGTTTCAAAAGTACCCTTAACAAAATGGTTATCCTACGGTATTTCTCATGTTTGTAAAGAGAGGCTTGACGGTTTCTAGACCAGTTAAAGCTCATTTGACTAGATCTGTTTCTGCTTCTTCAGCCTTTTTTTTCCAGGGCATCAATTGATACTTGTATAAGTGCCACTTAGTCCAGTGTTGACATGTTTTGTCATTTTGAACTGGATTTGATCTCCAGAAATATGGCAGCCTTTGGTTCAGTCATCCTCTGGAATATCCTCCCATGAAACCACCCTAAGGACTGTGTGGTGAGGACTCTGTCCCATCTGTTGAGGAATGAATGGAAGAGAACACCATAATGGTAGCTCTGTCTGCTTTTGTCTTTCAACTTTCCATCCTCCACTCCGCCACCACTTTATGGAAGATATTTCCCTTGTTTTCTAGTAGGATTGTATGATCCGTCCTGTGAGAAATGTTTTGCACTCCTTTAGTTCCATAGCAGTACTACTTCAGAGATCCTGAGTGCTTCATGCTTGATATTTACCAGTGTGTTTTACTCTGCCTGGGGGTTGCGGGCAAACTCTATTTGAGGTAATGTTGGGGTTATGGGATTATAGGTAATGGGACAAGCTTGATCAGCTATGGATCCTAAAATTTGGATTGGCTAAAGTGTGATCTGAAGACCCATCTGTTGAAGGACAGAAGCAGACAAGATGGGTCATTTGTTATGGTAAGTACTTCATTTTCATTCTTGTGTACTATGGCTTTGGTTAAAACCATGTTGAGTTGTAGACAGGAGGTTGTTAGCAAGGTGTTGCAAATGTTGATAACCCTGACTGACGTCACTGTTGCAGTATTCCTGACGTAAGGGTTGCTATATCCGATACCCTGCTGGAGTACCAAAACTTTACCTTTCTGAGGTCATATATCCACATGACCTTAGCTCATAAGCATGGGGTATATAGGCGAATGTATGAGCGTGCACCCTCAGACTGTCTTGCTGCCAACCAGAATTCAGGTCATCCGTCTGTCAGACTGATTGCCATTTAATCAATGTTGCCATTGTTTCACTTTACTTGCTTGATTGTTTACTCATTTACGTGCCCTGTTGGGGAACCTTCCTTTACCCTTTTTGCTTGCTCTGCTTGGGTCAGATTTGTTAGATGTCAGTTAAGAGGGATAATTGCGAGTGTGGTAGGCAGATTCTGTACAAAGACTTGCACACTAAGTGCCTTTTTTTGTCCGGAACATGGTCAGATTTCCTGTTTCATTTGTCAATTGTTTATTCCCAGAACCCTTTAGTCAAGGCTTTCCTCTCTCAATACTTTTCTGGAAACTCAACACTTTAAATGCCTGGGCCAGTCTAAGATGTTGAAATCCACATCCCCATCCGTCCCTCTACCATCAGAGAAGAAGCTTGAGCGGCCCAGAAACGATACGCAGTCTAATGTTTTGGACTCAACATACCTACTGAGGTTGCAGAACCCATAGTATGTCAGGTTACACCTTATTTGCACACTACAGAGTCCCTGTTGGAGACCAGTATGGCTTGTGAGACCTTGCAGACTGCAGATGCTTCCAATAAACTACGACTCATTTCCGAGGGCCCTCATGGTATTCCTCAAATATTAAGGAAGATATCCCAGGTACTGTAATTATGAGGTAAGGCAGTTTTCTGAATCTCTGCACCTTATCCGGGTGAATGTCGTATCAAAAAAGAAAAAAAGAAAAAACAGACTAGGTATGTGCCCTCCCCCTCAGCAGCTAGGTTAAAAGGAGTGGGTAACTTCTCCCAGGACTTGTTTAAAGCTATTTTGGCTTTGAAACCTCCTTCCTTTGGGTCTCCACATCCACACACTGCACCTCTAAAACGTACTATGATTTATTCAGAGAATGAGCAAGATTGATTCAGTGCACTCTTTAGACTACTCCTCAATTACACTTACCTGAACAAATATAGTTGGATGAAGGGGATTCCTTTTTCCATATTCTCCTATTGAGATAGCTTGCTTTGGAGAGCCTATCCACAACATGATGAAACATTTTGAATAAACTCCCACTCAAATTTCTGGGATACAGAGGAAGTACTACAACCTCTTGGAAATGAACACTTCTGTGCTTGAGGCTTTCCAGGATGCCTTCCAGTCCCCCCTCTTCAGCTCCTGGCTCTCTACCACCATGTCCTAACAGACCAGACAGATTCTGTAAGGTGTCTGCCTGATGACCTGAAATACTTGTACAAGAATTCTGTGTTAGACTCGTCTGCAGTCTATTTCGTCATACAAGTCCTATAAGCTTCTGCCCATTGGTAATGGTCTACCTACAGACAAGATAGTATGGCTACGGATAGGTGGGGAAAGAAGGTATACACCTCTTTACCATAGCTTTTAGGGCAATTCACTGTCACTCAATTGACTAAATGTTTGATGTCTGTACTTCAGTCCTTGAACAAGGTTATGGCAGATCCTTAAACTGCAGAATCAAAGCAGCAAATGTGTAATCTACTTCCTCTGGCCACTCAAATAGCCAGGCATGGCATTACGTGAAGTTACAACACTGTAACTGCTTCTTCTAGGGCAGCAGCTACTGGGTCATTTGTTTGTAGGTATGCATGGCTTTGTAGCCAGCCGAATTCTGAGGATTTAAAGTCAAAATTTTTATACTCCTTAGGCAAAGATCTGTTGATGTCCTCCTATTCTCATGTTGCAGTATTCTGACATGTGGAATCCTCCACCTGAGGTGACCCGAATGTCTGGCTCCTATACTGGCTGCTCTATGGTGTGTGGGACATTACACACACGGACCGTAAAATGTGTGCCATAAATGTGACGCAAGCATGCACAGACCTCAAGTTCTCTGCCGCCAGTCGAACGTCAGCTCCGTGCAAGTGACTCCTGAAAAGATTATTACCCCATTGGGGAATTTTTCTCTCTTCTCTGCTAGCTTAGGTTGCTGTGTAATTTATCCTTAGCTGATTTTGTCCATGTCATCTAGGAGGGGAAAATATAAGTGTGGTCACCAAATTCTGCACAGACAGCCACAACCTCTGCTCATTTTGCTTAGGGTCTTCCCACGACTCCAAAGCATGTTCCATCTGCCAGTTGTTAATTACTCAAACACTGTGCAGCTGTCTTGCAGCCCTAAAGCTTTTTGTTGGGAATCAACAACTCAAACGCCTTGCCCTTGGGTATGGATTTGGAACCGGCCGTCTTGGTAGAACTGCCAAAAAAGAAAAGCAAAGTAGCTAGGGCCAATACTACACCGAGTACTGACGTCCTGCTAGCTTACCAGTCTAGGGGTTGAGGTACATCTCATAGGCTTAGCTACTTCGGCAGGTACCGCTTTGGACGCTGCCTTTGTTTCTCCAGCTTGTACATCCACTGAGGTTCTTGCAACATTGGCCTCTGATGGGGGGGGCAAGTTCACCCGAACGGCTACCATTAACATACGTTACTGAGGAAAGCACTTCTAGTCCTAGACTGATGTTGAACACTAGGCCTTCACCTACTCAGCTAGGACCTAAGACAACTCTCAAAAGTCTAGGCATCTGTCTCCTCAGTCAGAAGATTTGCTTGATATGGCATGCATTTTCCCAGTCTCTCTGTCAGGCCTTCTTAGCCCTGAGGCCTACTTCATCACAGACTACTGCTGCTCTTCCAGCCTTGACCCAGGCCTGCTTCTGTTGGCCCATTGACACACACACAGACCCATGAGGAAGATTCTTTTTCTGATGACTCCCTCTGCTATGCCTCACAGCTGGTTTCTCATCTGGAATGCTGCTCTCCTGACTAGGATTCTTGGGAAGGTAATTCCCAACCTGAGGACATCACCTTTGAGGAAACTATCTCCAAGGTGAGGGAATACTTTAAATGGGATTCCACACAAATGGCATAAGTACAAAAGAGGTGGTATGAGCTTCTGCAGATGTAATCACCCTCCTCCTTTGCTATATTTCCAGAACTCCCAGCCTTCTTGGATGCTTATGCCTCAGCTTCCAAGATTCCAGAGTCTGTCACCTGTCCCTAAGAGACCGGACAGGTTCTATAAAGTCCCTGATTACTTCAAATTCCGTATTAAACCTCCCATGGCATACCCAGCTGTTATTGCTCTCTCAGCAGACAAATAATCTAGGCAGCTACCCTCTTATTCCCTACTGACATCAGATAAGCTAGCAAAGGGATGGATAGGTTAGGAAAGAAAATGTATACTTCCTCAACCCTGGCCTTTAGACCCATTAATTACTAAACTCATAATGGCAAAATACGCTTTAGACCTAGTTTCACAAGCCATGAATCTGTTTTCCTCCATGAATCTGTTTTCCTCCATTCCAGATTCTCCCACCAAAACCACAAGTTGCCTCTAAACTTTCTTTAGCTGCACAAGCCACTAGACATGCCATTAAATGCAGCTGTGATGCTGCTTAAGCATCAGCTAGGTCAGCTGCATCAGCATCAGTCCGTCGTAGGTACTCCTGGCTCAGGTTACAGCCACGGTCAGATGACTCCAAAAACAAGATTGTAGATGCCCCTCTTGACAAGAAGTTCCTCTTTGGGGAAACAGCAGAATTGTTCAAAAGTCTGCAGGAAAAGAGCAAGGAGCTTGCAGACCTCAGGCACCTCTTTGTCTCACCACTGCCTCAGTTTCACAGAAATTACCCTGCCAAACTAAGTTTTGTGAGGAAGGCCTGTGCTCCTTCTGCCTCCAAATCCAGAAAAGGTGTCACGAAACCTTCCTGTTCCAGACCTAGCACCTCTCAAACTAATTGGACAGCCCTTTCCTAACAGACCTAACAATGTGTGACTGTCAAAACTCCCTTACCCTCCTGCCCTTTCTGGCCATCTCTCTCACTGTCTTCAAAAAAAAAATCCATCTCATTCCTCAAGTGATTCAGATCTGGTCCTACAGGGCATTATAGAAGTGGTGCTCCCAGGACAGGAAGGTCAAGCCTTCTATTCCAGGCTCTTCCTGTTCACAAGAAAGGAGGATCCATGGGGACCCATCCTGGGCCTGTCTCTTCTAAACCCCTTTCTGCATGCTGTCCCTGGAAACCCTTCTTTCTATTCTTGACACCCACTTCCTTGATGGCCACTTTAGACCTGAAGGAGGCTTATTTTCACATCCCTTCCACCCAGCCTTTCGCAAATTCCTGCGTTTCACAGTCCAGTCTTCACACACTGTTTACTGGCTTGCCCTTTGGTTTGTCTACAGCACCAAGGGTATTAACAAAATGTCTGGCTCCCGTAGTGGTCTTTTGCAGAACCAAAGGCATTCAAATCTTCCCATGCTTGGACGACGACCTCATCCAGGCAGAGGATCCAAGTACCCTGCAAAGACACCTTCAGGTCACCAGCTCACTCCTCGAAAGCCTGGGCTTCACAGTCAAGCTTCTCTCGTCCTGTTATTTCTTCCCAAGACCAGATTTTCTTGGGTTGCAGAATAAGAATGGATTTGATGAAGGCCTTTCTTCCACCAGAAAAGGTCGCTTCACTGACATACTTCTTTCAAAAACTACTCCTAGTAAACTGCATTTCAGCCAGGGAATTCCTTTGCCTCCTGGGTCTGATGGCAGCCACTCTCCCTTTGTTACTTTTTGTCAGACTACACATGAAGTTTGAGTGGTTTTTGAAGACTGTGTAGTCCCAGCACACACCCATCCACCTAGAGTTTCAGGTGCCATTCCTTCCCTGTCTAAAGAAAGACATCAGGTTGTGGATTTAACAAATTCATCTGAATCCAGTGCTTCCTTTACAGCATCCCACTACTATTCAACAGATGTACACAGATGCATCAGATTGGGGGGGGGGGGGACACTATGAATGGATTCAAGGTACATGGCCAGTGGGACCCCCACCTTCAGAAAAAACATCAACACCAGGGAAATGACTGCCCTTCTTGCCCTGAAGGCATTCCTTCCCCTCTTACATCCAGATCCCCCAAGATCTTTACAGACACCACAGTCCCGTGGTACATCAACAAGCAAGTGGGGACCAAGTCTGTCTTAATCTGCAGACTGGCCATCCAAGCATGGGAATTGGCCACCCTCTCCAAGGTAACATTGCAGGCAGTTTACATCCCATCACAAAACAATGATTGGGTGGATGCTGTCAGCAGGTCATTGTCTCAAAATCACGAATGGATGTTGTACAGAGAGGTTTTCCTGGCCATAGTCCACCGGTGAGGTACACCACATATAGATCTGTTTGCCTTCCATCAGAGCAGACAGCTGCAGCTCTTTTGGTCACGGTCCCCCTCCCCAGAAGCCTGGAGTGTGGACGCCTTCACAATTTCCTGGACAGGGGTGTTTCTGTATGCATTCTCCCTTTCCCTCTTGTACAGAAAGTCCTGCTGAAGATTCAGCAGGACTAGCCAAAAATCTTGCTGGTTGGACCCCTTTTGGCCAAGGCAGCACAGATTCTCCCTTTGTCACTAGCCAAGGGCAATCACCACAAATTATCGCACAAGGTGGACCTAATCACACAACAGCAGGGATCTCTTATCCATCCACACCTGCGTACTCTAACCCTGTGAATGATAAACTTTTTATCCCATTTCAACACCTTTACTCTGAGGACATCTGTCTGCCTGCAGGAGGCCAGGAAACCCACTACCAGGAGAATCCTACTCATCCAAATGGAAAAGTTTCTCCACTTGGTGTCTTCAAAGACGACTAGTCCCCTTTCAGGTGGATAGACCTCTTGCCTGGTCTTGTGTAAGCTCCTAAAATCTGAACTCCTCTGGAAAGTCCATTTGTCAGCTATCTCAGCTTGCTTAACTCTCAATCTTACCATTACTATCCATATTACAGGTGAAACATTTTTTCAAGGGTTTCTTCACGTCAGACCACTGAGAAAACACATCCCCTTATGCTTGGGATTTCAATTTAATTCTGGAAAAACTCATTACTGATCCATTTGAACCAGCAGCATCAGCCACTTCAAAGATGTGCACTTGGAAAACCGTGCTTCTTGTAGCCCTAACTTCAGCCAGAAGAGTCTCAGAGTTGCAAGCACTTATGCTAAACCACCTGACCTCATTTTCCATAAGGATAGGGTGTCTTCACCCAAACCCCTCCTTCATGCCTGAAGTGGTCAGTGAACTATCCCTTAACCAATCTATTCATTTACCCACTTTCCTTCCCCTCTGAATGACAGTGTGTGTGTTGCATTCCCTTGATCACAGACAACTCAGATTCTATCTGGATAAGACTGAGGACATCAGAAAGTCTAACCAGTTTGTATCCTTTCACCCCTGGGCTCTGGGGAAAGCTTTAGCCAAAAAAAACATCTTCCTGGATTTCCAAGACAATATCTTTCTGCTACTCCTTCCATTGGAAACAGTTACCCCTGCGCAGTCTGAGCCCACTCAACTAGAGCTGTGGCCTCCTCAGAGGAATTCTTTAAAGGGCTAGATACAGCCACCATTTTGAGGCTGCCACATAGTCTTCAGTCCAGACTTTCACTAAAAATAAACTGAACTTGCATCACTAGGGCAGGATTTGCTAAAGCCATTCTCCATGGATTCTTGGAGACTGCATCCTGTTCCACCTCCCATAACACAGGTTGACCTTTGGTACTCTCCAACATTTTAGAATACTGCAACATGAGAATAGAAGGACATAGAATAGCTGTGTAAAATCTTACCATAACCATAGATATCCTTCTCTCCCATGTTGCAGCATTCCTGTCCCACCCACCCCCTCTAAGACCCTTTTCCCTTTTTAGATGGCATCCTTTCAGCTTGCCTTACGCTATTGTCCAACTGGGGCATTCAGTTCTGTGGTCTGTGCGTGTGGACGTGGCATTTATGGCTCACGGTTTATGCTTCCTACATGTGACGTCTCATGTGTACCATACAGCAGCCAGGCTAAGCTTTTATATGTGAGATGGATGTTCGGGTCGCCTCAGGCGGAGGATCCACATGTTAAAATGCTGCAGTATGGGAGAGAAGAACATCTATGGTTATGGTAAGATTTTACACAACTATTCTATTGGTCCTCAGGCTCCCAGTCTGTTCAAAGCTCTCAGAGATCAAGGTAAGACAATGAAAGACTGTGTTCAGGTTATATTCTGCTGAGTTTCTAGATATAGAAACTACACATTTAAATCTACTTCCTTCCTATAAACAGAAAAAACTAAGAAAAACTCCTTTGAGAGAGTACTCCGTCAAACCTCACAGGGAACCTCCATCTCTGGGAGCCCCCGTTGGAAAAAAAACTGACTACCTTCACAACACCCCCTCCATTGCCCTCAACTCTTACCTCCACTTTCCAAAAGACTATCACTTTCCCTGGCCCTGTCAGGAAACATCTGCCACAGACAAATGGGTTCTGTTCATCATCAAGGATGGTTATGCCATGTCCTGGGAAAATACCCCCCCCCCCCAAAAGCCATGCTGCATCCTTTTCACAACCAGTGTTCTCTACTTGATCCCATTGAGGACCTGCTAAATCAGGGCACCATCGAATAAGTCCCGAAAGATTTTATGGGGAAGGTCTTCTAGTCCATAATCATTTTGGTGCCAGGAAAAGGACAGTGGAGGCCCATCCTAGAATTTTCTCTTCTAAACACATCTTTAAAGTACCAACTTTTAAAATGCTCTCTCCCCACTCTTGCTTTTTCTTCCTCGGGTCTTTCTCGTGTCCTAAGACTAAAGTATGCCTATGTACACACAAATGTTTGTCGTCCTTGCAGGATATTCCTCATTTTTTTTTTCTCTAGCATGTCACACTTTCTGCTTTGCCTTTTGGTCTTTACACAGAACCAGCGATGGCATTCTTCTGCATCCAATTCATTTTTTCCCCACCTGGATAACCTTTTATTCCAAGCTGTCTGTAGGAGTACTACTCCAACATCTAGATTTCACTGTCCAACTCCTGACAATTCTGGGATTCACAGTAAACTACAAAAAAATCCCAGAAGGTTTCTACACAGTACTGGGTTTCCTGGGTTGCAGACTGGAGAGACAGAAAATGCGTGCCTTGTTTCCTCAGGCGAAAGTTCAGTCTCTGTCCAAACTCTACCTAGACCTGTCTTCTGCAACACACTGCACAGCAACAGAGATCTTACGAACGGTGGGTTTCATGACAGCCACCATTTCAGTGCTTTCAATATCCAGACTTCACATAATGAAACCCCATTGGTATCTGAGATCTGTGCGGCCCCAACACCGCTACTCTTTGGACACCCCTTATCCCTCTCCTCCCTGGTCTCAGAAAGGAGCTAATTTGGTGGAAGGAACAAGTCAATTTCAACCCGAGACTTCCCTTCACACTCTCCATCTCTTCAGTCAGCTCCTACAGATGCATCAGTCAAGGTGTGGAGGGCAGGGACAGGAGCACACACAGGGTAGATTGCAGCAACAGTGGACACATCAATCTGAAGAAAATGAGGGCTCTTCTACAAACACTGCGGACCGCCTACCACCTATGGAAACCTGGACCACTCTTGGCATACACGGACAACATTGCAATCATGGTGCATAAATAGGGAGGCACCAGATCTCAGTTGAGTGGGTTAGCACAGGAGGCATGGAACTTATTCACACAGATGGAAATCACCCTCAAGAGCCACACCACATACATTCCCCTCATAGGACGTTTTGTTGGCAGACTTCCTAAGCTGTTCCTTGGAGAATCCCCACAAATGGACCATGAACAGAAAGGTGTTCCAGGCAGTCACTCTTCAGTAGGGTATACTACACACAGACTTCTGTGCATCACCAGTTAAGCATTGGCTCCCTCAGTTCTGCAGCAGAGGACCTTGTTCCTCAGCCTGAGGGACAGCTGCCTTCTCCTTCCAGTGGACAGGGAAGTTCTAATTTGCCTTCCCTCCACTACCTCTACTTTCAGAAATCCTTCTAAAAGCACAAACGAAACACCAAAGCTTCTTTATCGGCCCTCTTCTGGTTGAGACAATATTGATTTCCCCTGTTATTTCACCTGATAAAGGGAAACTACAGGAAAGTATCTCTACCACCAGATCTTATCACTCAAAAAGGATTGCTTCTCCACCCAAATCTTTTCTCACTCAGCTTGACTCTGTGGGTGTTAGGATTCCAGTCCCTCAAAGGCACTTATTCTCTTAGGAGATTGTTCAAGTCATACTGGAAGCAAGGAGACCCACTACAAAAAAATCTTACAGCTAAATGGAGAAATGGTAATAGCATAAATAGCTTGCTTGGCAGGACATATTTCAGCAGTGCTTACTACTAAATGAATAAAAACAAAGATGATATAGCAAAAATCGCTACATGTGCTACTGCTCAGAGATTCCAGGTAACTTTAAGGTTACTGATGTGGCATAGGGGACACAGATTTCAGGGTGTGACAGTCTGCAGTTTACTCGAGACCAACAGACTCAAACACTTGAATAGTAAGTAGAAGGTTTCCTTATAGTGGAAAACACAAGGGATGGGATGGACGTTGGTAGAAAGGAGAACTTGCACAATGTGAGAGTGTTCGATCTCGCAGTTTGTTCTTACACCTGGGTTCGGAGCCGATCCTCGGCTCTGTGTCGGCCGCTTGCAAGCTCTGCATTGAGAAGAAGCTCGAGACAACCTAATACCCACAATCCCCCTCTGCCTTTACCTCAGATCTAGTTTGCCGCTGCAGCGTTCGCATCACTGGGTCGAGCTCGAGCACCTAAAGATAAGATTAAGATTTTATTCTTGTGTTTCTGAGTAATTTTATTATAAAAAGTTTGTTAGTGACATAGTGTGTGTGTGTGGTAAGGTTGAGGAATTCTCGGTTCCGTTAAGTTTATTTAAACTTATTAGAGTTTCCCTCGGGGCCTACCACCCCTTACTTGGATTTGACTACCGGATTGACTTTTTTCCTTACTGGATTCGACAATTTCACCGGACTTGACTTTATTACTGGACTTGACTTCTCAATTTCTAAAAATATTAAGTGTAAGATGTCTGAAAAGGCTAAATCTGGTTTCAAGCGTTGCCAATGTGGGCAAAAGATGTCAGTTACTGACCATCATAGTTCCTGCGTCTACTGTCTTGGCCCTCTCCATCTGCAAGAAGACTGCTCAATTTGTCATTCTTTCAGTGGGAGGGTCATGACAGATAGGCGCAGGAAACTCATGGATAGGGGTTTGTTAAAACCTACTTTTCAAGAGGCTCTGGATGCTTCAGACCAGGCATCCAAATCCTCGAAGGAATCGAAGACGTCTGAGCCCAGGTCATCGGCTCCGAGCTCTTCAGCTAAAGTTAGATCACCGGTTCCACAGACTTCGGGGCCGAGTGTTCAACTGTTGTCAGTTTCCAAGCCTCGAGTCTTGGAACCGGTGATGGAGCTCCCTCCCTCGACACTGTTGAGGTCGGCTCCATCTTCGGTTCCTTCGACCCGTTCTTCCAGGCCCCTCTCTGATACTGATGTAGACCGCGTGGTGCAGAAGTTAATGGAGAATACGGCCTTATCCAAACTCATCTCGGTCTCCTCTCAATTGGTGTCGAGACTTGAAGGCCTTCCACTGTCTCCATCTGTTCCTCCTCCGAGACCTGTCCAGTCTTCGGAGCCGGAAGAGGCTGAGCTGCTGATTGTGGAGCCCTTGGTGCCAGAACCGTCCTTTTCTCGGTCAGCTCCGTTCACCTCGACTCCGTCTGATCCGGTACCGGAGTCTCAGAGCCGAAGATCCATCCTGGGTTCCGGGACAGAGTCTCGGACCGATATTTCGGTTCCGACTCTCCCTCTCGGGGCCTCGGCTCGGATCGACTCTGTTCCGTCCTCGGGGTCGATGCCTTCGGTGCCTGTTTCGGGGATTCTTCCCATTTCTTCGGAACCGGGAGATGCCTCGACTCGGGACCCGGGGGCTTTCGATCTCATGAGGAAGGTGTTGTCTACCCAGACAACCACATCAGCAGATACAGCTTCTCCTCCCCATAAAGGTCCGTTATCCTCCTCTGCACCCACGGCTACAGCTAAGCGTCGAGCACCTGTGTCTCAGCCACCCCTGGAGGGTGCCCCCTCTTCCTCGGAGGCTTCTTCGGATGCTCTCCGAAGAAGTCCCTAGGAAAAGATTGTGTAAGAGGAGACACTTAGATTCTCCACAAGAATCTGACATCCGATACTGACTTGGATGAGTCAGAAGGGTCCCCAAAGTCACCTTCAGAAGATGTCTCCTTTTCTGACATCTTGGAGATCCTAAAGCAGAGAGGTGACTGGCAGTCCTTCCCCCCTTCTGAGGATGAGTCAGTCTTGCTGAAGGCATTTGGTGCTCGCCCTTCCTCCTCCTGGGTCACTCCGCCCTTCGATGAGTTAATGGAACTGATTGCTCGAAGGGCGTGGGAGGCTCCTGACACGGTGGAGCCGGTCCCTAGGAAGCCTAATAAATACATTACTGCACCCCAGGACAAGGCTTATTTGACAAAAGGAGTTCCAGTGGACGCTATGGTGGTGGCAGCGGCCACGAAAAAGGAGATGTCGGAATCTTCCTCATCTGTCCATCCCCCTAACAAAGATTCTAGGACTATGGACAGGTACGGAAAGCGCATTTTTAGTTCAGCGGCTTTTTCTATGCGATCCCTGAACTATTTGACCCACTTCACACGGCTACAGAGGGATCTAATCAAAGAGTTGGGAGATACCCTCCAGGGTACTACAGATGCTGCTGTCTCAGAGAAAGATGCTGCTGTCTCAGAGAAAGTGACAGCACAACTTAATACCCTTACATCCATTGTAAACTCGTCCATGAGGCTGATCTCGTACGCAGCCGAAGGTTCGAGTAGGGCAGCAGCTTCAGCGATTGCTCTTCGTAGACAATCCTGGATGCGCTTATGTTCATTTGCGGAAGCCTTCAAGTCTTCCTTTACTAACGCCCCATTTGACGGTGCCACTCTCTTTGGCCCCAAAGTAAAGGAGACCCTTACCCGGTGTGAGCAGGAGGGAAAGACTCTGTCTGCTGTCGGAGTCCGTTTTTCCACCCCATCCAGACCGTACCCCAAAGGACAACGCGGTGGGAAAATGTGGTTTCGAAAACCCCAAGGTTCTTTCCCAGGCACACAGGGTGATGCCCCTCTAGAGGCAGAGGAGGAGGCAGAGGTGGAAGACGCCGCCTGGCGGCAGAGGGGTCCGCAAAATCAAGGTGACAGGGATACCCCTGGAAAACCTTTCCAGCACTCCTGAGAGGAGGCCCGACTGTCCTGCTCTGGAGGCAGTCGGGTCGCTTAGCTTTATACCCTCAGGCCTGGCAAAACATTACTACAGACAACTGGGTAAAAGCGTTGTTACCAGAGGTTACAGAATACCATTCCTATCCAACCCCATTCCAAAGAGAAGACTCCCAGATGTGCCCCCATCTGCGAACCAGAAGCTATAGAAATTTCAAAGCTGCTAGAAAAAGAGTCATCCAACCAGTCCCAGCGGACCAAAGAGGATTCGAACTTACTCAAGGTTCTTTTAGTTCCAAAGAAGACAGGGGACTGGAGGCCCATTCTGGACCTAAGCAACCTCAATACCTTCGTCAAGAAAGAAAAGTTCGAATGGTCACGCTTCAATCGATCCTTCCATTCTTACAGAAGGGCGACTGGATGTGCTCAATAGATCTGAAGGACGATACTACCACATCAAAATGGCCAGGGCGCAGAGATCATTTGCGCCGGCTGGGAGCCAGTCACTTTCAGTTTCGAGCCCTGCCCTTTGGTCTGACCTCAGCCCCCAGGGTCTTCACCAAATGCATGGCAGTGGTAGCGTCTCACCTGAGACGCCTAGGATTCCAGGTGTTTCCGTATCTGGACGACTGGCTCCTTTCTGCCACCACCCAGCGTCAACTGATACAGGCCAGGGATTACACTCTACAATTTTGTGTTCACCTCGGAATTTCCGTAAATTTCGAAAAATCTTTACTACAGCCATCACAGAGTATCTTATTCATAGGAGCGGAATTGGATATGCATCAGTTAATTCTAAGGCTTCCTCCAGAAATGATAGCTTCACTTCAAACCCACATATCTCTTCTTCTGTCATCCAGAAAATCCCCAGCAAAACTGGTACTAAAGGTTTTGGGCCTCATGGCAGCTTCTCTCATTGCGATACCATTGGGAAGACTGCACATGAGAGTTCTACAATGGCTACTGTTTGCACAATGGTAGTTCCAACAGCTACCTCTGACGCACGAAATTCTGATCACAAACACATGCAAATCACACCTAGTCTGGTGGCTTCAGACTTGCAACCTTTCCAGAGGAAGACCATTTGTGCTACCCACGCCGACAGCTACGGTGACCACGGACGCTTCCCTGATAGGGTGGGGGGGCATCTTTCAGGGACAGACAGTCCAAGGCGAATGGACCAATTTAGAGTACAATCTGCACATCAATGTTCTGGAGTTGAGGGCAGTGTTTCTAGCGTTGCAGCAATTTGCTCCCCTTCTTCCTCTAGGGACTATTGCAGTTCAGACGGACAACATGTCTGTAGTCTGGTACATAAACAAGCAGGGGGGAACCAAGTCCTATCAGCTATGCAGAGAGGCCATGAGAATCTGGCAATGGGTGGAGTCCACGGGTCGCTTTCTGATAGCAACGCACATCCCGGGGTCATCCAACGTCATAGCTGACAGGCTGAGCAGAGCAATCCTGTTGCCGCACGAGTGGTCCCTAAAACAGTCAGTTGTGAAGAAGATTTTTCGCAAGTGGAGCCAGCCTTCCTGCGATCTGTTTGCGTCTCCAATGAACGCCAAATGCAGGAGCTATTTTGCCCTATTACCCCCTCCAGGGGAAGTCCCCAGGGACGCACTAGTTCACGATTGGCCCCCGGGCCTCCTGTATGCTTTTCCTCCTTTTCCCCTGATTGCGAAGTTTCTGCAGAAAGCCAACAACCTGCAAAGGACGATCATCCTCATTGCCCCATTCTGGCCTCGTCAAATTTGGTTCCCCTTTCTTCTGACACACCGCATTCGGGGACCCTGGATCCTGGACCCAGAGCCAGATCTACTGACTCACTCGTCAGGGGCTCCCCACCCCTCGCTCCTGTCTCTCCATCTAGCAGCTTGGCTGCTCCGATTCCCTACTTAGCCAGGTCTGATCTTCTTTCACCTGCAGTTCAGAATATACTAGTGGCTTCTCATAAAGCTTCCACTACTAAGACCTACACTAGTAAATGGAAGCGCTTTGTATTCTGGGCAAATACACAGCAATTGGACCCTGTCATAGCTCCTTGAAACAAAATCTTAGAGTTTTTAACAGAATTGTTCCACCAAGGAGCTTCTCCTGCCACTTTAAGAGTGCAATTGGCTGCCATCTCCAACTTTCATGTGGAAGAATGTGGGGCTCCTGTTATGGCCCACAGACTTTGTAAGGCCTTTTTAAAAGGGTCTTTTCATATTAGACCACCAGTTAGATCTCCTACATCCCCTTGGAGTCTAAACCTCTTATCTAAATTGATGTTACCCCCATTTGAACCAGCCTCCTCTTGTCCATTGAAGTATTTGTCGTGGAAGACCCTCTTCTTGGTAGCCATTACATCCGCTAGGCGAGTATCTGAGCTTCAGGCTCTCTCCATTAAACACCCTTATTTAATCTTTCACTCTGACAGAGTATCTCTTCGCACTAATCCATCCTTTCTCCCCAAAGTTTGCTCTATTAATAACATTAATCAATCCATTGAATTTACCCACCTTTTTCAAGAATCACTCCAATAAAATGGAGTATATGTTACACAAGTTGGATGTCCACAGACAACTTAGATTTTACTTGGATAATACAAAGGATCACAGGAAATCTGATCAACTTTTTGTAGCCTTTGCTGATAGCAGGAAAGGTGTAGCGGTTACTAAAAGAACTCTTTCTAAATGGTTAACTGATTGTATTACCTATGTTTATGATTCTTCAAATCAAGCTCTATCTATCAAACCCAAAGGACATTCTACAAGATCAGTGTCTACATCCCTGGCTCATGCAGCTCGCCTACCATTAGACGCTATTTGTGCGGCTGCTACTTGGTCTAAACCACATACATTCATTTCTCATTACAAGGTAGACAAAGTTTCTAGGGACAGGGCAACCTTTGGTTCCACTGTGCTCAAGAACATCCTCCCGTGAGTTCCTCAGGAACATGGAGCTAGGAACGCTACCCAGGTGTAAGAACAAACGAGATCGAACACTCTCACATATAGAAGTTATGTCCTTACCATAACGTTCCATGTGGAGTGTTCATCTCGCCTTTGTTCTTACATTCCCACCCTCCCACCCTCAGGAAGAACGTTCAGTTTGGTGCCTGGTCTGGGTTATTCTGCTTCTGCATTTGCAGTTGTTGTATATATGATGTACATGTGTGTATATATATATATATATATATATATATATATATATATATATATATATATATATATATGTGTATATATATATATATGTGTATATATATATATATGTGTATATATATATATATATATATATATATATATATATATATATATATATATATATATATATATATATATATATATATATATATGTATAGATATATATATATATATATATATATATATATATATATGTGTATATATATATATATATATATATATATATATATATATATATATATAGATATATATAGATATAAGTGTTTTTGCTTCTGTGAATTTTGGCATGAGTGTGTTCTCTCTCTGACTGCTGGTTTGCTTGCAAACTAGATCTGAGGTAAAGGCAGAGGGGGATTGTGGGTATTAGGTTGTCTCGAGCTTCTTCTCGATGCAGAGCTTGCAAGCGGCCGACACGGAGCCGAGGATCGGCTCCGAACCCAGGTGTAAGAACAAAGGCGAGATGAACACTCCACATGGAACGTTATGGTAAGGACGTAACTTCTATTTCTTCTGTATCTGGCTCAGATGTTTCCAGCAGGCCTGTCCATGGAGATTCCTTCTCTTGACTTGCATTTATGTCAGCTTTTGGGTGTTTATAGTTGCCCTGTAGGCCTATCTCAGCCTTTGCTTTGTTGCTCTTAGTCTTTTTCTTTAACCCAAGATTACAGTAGTGTTAGGTGCCATAAACACTTTATTATTCAATTGCCATCTATTTTACTAGGATAGTTTCTCTTGAAAGGCTTCAAGTTGTTGGTTTCTAGATTCTAATCCTTCTCTTGCCTAACTTCTCTCTTCTGACTGGTTCAAGGCTGTAACTTGGCTGTGGTTGGTGTATCCTCATCCCACATGCACACTCTTAGCTGTTTTATGTTGTGTCTGGCAGTTATTGTTAAGTCCTTTTTGATGTAATACTTCGATGTTCATCGTGCATACAGCTGCAGTCATAACAGATGGGTTATCCTGCCGTCAGGCGGGTCCTCGGTCGGCCGAATTCCAAAGTCTAGGTCCGGCGTCGGTTATCGTCGCTTCTTCCCTGACGTCAGTGCGGCAGGGGTATAAAAGAACCAGCCGACGCCATTTTCTTCAGTCTTTCTTGCCGCGCGGTGCCCAAAGCAGAAGCAGTTCGCAAGTGCCGGTCGGCCATCTCCTGAGATTTGCAAACATTTTTCAGCCGAAGTCTTCTTGAAAGCTAAGTACCCCGTTGGGGAAACTTTTCTTGCCTCAGACCGATGTCAGACAAAGTTAATAATTGCATTTCTTGTGGGAAGCAAATACCGCATATGGATTTCCATTCCTTCTGCATTCCTTGCTTAGGCCCAGACCACGACGTCTCGGCCTGTCGTTTTTGTGCTAGATTCAACAAACGCACTATTAAGCGTCGGGCGGAGTTCGCCCAACACTATTTTGGTAAAAAAAATTTAATTACATTATGTCGTCGGATACTCCGACTCCAGTTTTGAGTAAAAGACGCAAAGATAAGGACCGACATACGATGTCCGCGACTTCTACCGATACCACGCTAAAGCTGGCTACAGGTGCTCCGGTTCTCAGCGAGGCGCCCACGCAGACCCTGAGTACCGATGACGCTTCTTTAGCGGTGTCTTCTGTGCCCGAGGTCACAGGCTCCTCGGCCCCCACTCCGACTACAGAAACCGATGCCACTCTTGGCAGGGAAACTCAGAATTTAGACAGACCTGCCACCTCTCAAGGTGTCTTCAGGCCTTCCTCTTTTTCCATTAAGGCTTTCACAAAATCTAAAGCAGCCATGAAAACTAAGACAAGTTCCACAGAGCTCCTCTCAAGGCCCCATGCCTAAAAAACAGATGCTCAAAATGGCAGAGGATTTGATTACTCTTATCAGGGGTTCTCGACCACCCTCGGACAAAAGGCCCAGACGGGAGGAATACTACCTTTCCTCAGACCAAGCCTCTATTACCTCAGAACATTCTGAGGACCAGGAATATTCATATTCCCCTTTTGAAGATTCTGATGCTGAGGAGTCCACTCCCTCTGCCCCCCCCCCCCCGAGGGCTATTCTTTTGGGGAAACCTTACATACCTCGAGGGAACACTTTCACTGGGAAGGCCAAGATTACTCAGATTCCAAGAAAAGGCTCAGGGATTTTCTCTTGCTTCCTCAGCACAGGCCTCTGGCTATCCCTCCTGTTTTGGATATATTAGATGATGTGTACACAGAAGCCAGCCTCAACCCAGATTCTTTACCCCCAGCTCCTGTTAAGCCTGACAGGTATTACTGGGTTCCTGATTCACACCAATTCCTATACAAAAGCCATGCTGCTGACCCAGAAACTATTTCACAGAGTCTCAAGGGAATTAAGGCCTCTACTGCCAAAATCCCATTACCTTCAGAGAGGGATTCCAGAGCTTTAGAAAGGTGGGGGAAAAAGGTATACACCTCGGCCACTTTAACCATGAGGGCATTAAACTGTCAGTTCCATATGTTAAAGTATCAACAGTTTTTGTTATCTCAGTTGAAAAGCAAAATGACACAACCTGAACAACCAGATTTAAAGGAGTTGCAGGATTTGTTGCGTAGTGCAGAGCAAGTGGGTAAACATACCTTGCAATGTGGTTTTGATGCTTTAGAGGCCTCATGTAGAGCTGCTGTTACAGGGTCTGTCATACGTAGACATGCTTGGCTCAAAGAGCAAACCGTGCCAGATCATGTCAAAGCTAAATTACTAGATGCACCCCTTCAAAAAGATGTATTGTTTGGTGTTAAAGCTGAGGAGGTACTAACGAAAATGGAGGAAAAGGCAAGATCAATGCAAACATTGAAAGATTTCCTACAGGTACAGCCTCCACGTTTCAGCAGAAGCTGGCCTTCAAAAAATTGCTCCTTTCCAGCCACGGACAGACCTCAGAGGTAGATACAGGCGCCCGAGGGGTAGAGGGCAATCTCAAGAATCATTTAGAGCCAGACAGTGGCAAGCACCTACACCAAGAGGTGGAGAAGATAGATCACAGCCATTCAGAAAGCAGACACAATGACTTTCCCCTTTGCATGCCAAGCAAAGCTTTAATGGCAGCACCTTTAGGCGGAAAACTGGCATTTTCAAAAAATTGGCATATCGTCACAAAAGACAAATGGATCCTGGACAACAGAGTCTACAGATTCCACTTTCACACCCTTCCAAAAATGAGAGGCATGCCAAACCTGCCACAAAATCAAAGGGCAGAGGCACAAAAACAAATTTCAGCTCTCATGGACATGAAAGCTATTCAAGAGGTACCTGCAAAAGAACAGGGTCAAGGTTTTTATTCCAGACTATTCCTGGTACCAAGGAAGGACAAAGATTGGAGACCTATTTTGGACCTATCCATCCTAAACACATATTTCAAGATGCTCACATTACAGCAGCTTCTTCCCATGCTGGGCAAGGAGTCTTGGCTGGTAACACTGGACCTCAAGGAGGCATACCTGCATGTCCCTATCAGACAAGATTGCAGAAGATACCTCAGATTTCTTGCAGGTTCAACCCATTATCAATTCTCTGCATTGCCCTTTGGCTTATCTACTGCGCCCAGAGTGTTTACGAAATGCCTGGCATCAGTAATTGCCTTCTGCAGCATTCAAGGGATACAAATATACCCATATCTGGACGACTGCCTGATCCAAGCGGACAGCAAGCACATACTTCTGAAACACCTGGCCTTTGTAATAAAATTGTTGAACTTTCTGGGATACACAGTCAACAAAAAGAAATCAAAACTAATACCCTCTCAAGCAATAATTTTCCTGGGTGCCAGCTTGAATACAAACACCCAGATGGCCTGCCTCACGCCAGAGAAGCAAGGGCAACTATCTCAATACTTCAGAAAAATGGCAACCTTCACCAGGCTGACTGCAAGGAAAGTCCTGTATGCTCTGGGATTCATGGCATCTTGTATCCTACTGATCCCATATGCAAAGCTGCATATGAGGAAACTTCAGTGGTACCTAAAAAACTTATGGTCTCAACACAGCCACAGTTTGGAAACAATTATACCACTCATTCCATGTCTTCAAAAGGAATTTCTGTGGTGGACTCAAGCATGCCAAAGAAACATAGGTCTCCCTTTCTGCATGCCTCAAGCAAATCAAATTATCACAACAGACGCCTCAGTCTACGCCTGGGGGGCACACATGACAGATCAGTGCATTCAGGACAAATGGTCCCAAAAAGAGAAGCACCTACACATCAGTCAAAAGGAAATGCTAGCAGTGCAAAATGCAATTATGGCCTTCAAAGACCTACTGCATCCAGGCCAGCTATTGATAAGGACAGACAACACCACAGTGATGTGGTACATAAACAGGGAGGAACTCATTCATACCCCCTGTGCAGACTAGCCATGTCCCTTTGGAACACGGCTCTGGAATTGCAAATCCAACTTCAAGCACAATTCCTGCCAGGGAAGGAAAACACGCTGGCAGACAACCTAAGCAGAAATATGACAGATCCACATGAATGGAAGTTGCATCCTCAAGTTTTTGCAAAGATAATTCAGGCATGGGGACAGCCAGACATAGATCTCTTTGCTACTCTCAAAAATTACCAACTGAAAAAATTTTGCTCAAGGACCTATCATCCACAGGCCTGGAAAGTGGACGCACTTACTTTCAATTGGACAACATTGACAGTCTATGCCTTTCCACCTCTTCCTCTGCTGCCAAAGTTCTATTAAAAGCCAGAGCAGAGAGGCCAAAGATGATTCTGATTGCTCCAGACTGGCCAAGACAACACTGGTATCCACTCCTGAAGAGCCTGACACATTCCTCCCCATGGATCCTGCCTCTAGTGCCTCTTCTGTCGACACAACACAGCTTCAAAACTCTTCACAGTCAGCTAAACATCCTCAATCTAGCAGCATGGAGGATTCCTTGATTTCCCAACAGACCCTCCTCTCCAAGGAGGTGCAGGATGTCATCTTGGAGGCCAGAAGACCTTCAACTAGAAAAGCCTACTCCGCCAAATGGAAACGGTTTTGTGCCTGGAATCAGAAAAGGGGCCAGAATCCTTGGGTTCTAAATTTACCTCAAATATTACAGTACCTAGCTGAGATGTTAAACAGTGGACTTTCCTTCTCCTCCATCAAGATCCATGCTTCAGCCATTTCTGCACAATACAACACTGATCCTCCTTTATTCTCTCATCCTCTCGTAAGACAGTTCCTCAGAGGGGCTAAGAATATAAACCCCCCAAGGAAACCACCAGTACCTGCTTGGGACCTCAACTTCATTTTAGAAAAACTGACTCTGCCTCCATTTGAGCCAGCTGCCTCAACAGAACTACAACATTTGTCATGGAAAACAGCCTTCCTTCTGGCTATCACCTCAGCACGCAGGGTTTCGGAGCTACAAGCCCTCATGGCGGTGCAACCTTTCATCATTTTCCATCAGGACAGAGTTTCCTTACGAACCAACCCTTCCTTTATGCCAAAGGTAGTATCCAGTGTAGCCTTAAATCAGACTATACACTTACCTACCTTTTATCCTAACCCACAAAACAAAGGGGAAAGACTACTACACTCCTTGGACATTCACAAACAACTTGGTTATTATTTGGACAGGACATAGCCATTCAGAAAATCAGAGCAACTCTTTGTGTCCTATGCTACAGGTGCTCAAGGAAAGGCCATTTCCAAACAGACAGTCTCAAAATGGATAAGCCCACTGCATACGCTTTTGTTACTCATTTCATGGAAAAACTGTACCTACAAGCATCAGATCTCACTCCACAAGGGCCACAGCTACCTCTGCAGCTTTCCTCAGGGGGGTTCCTACCAAGGATATTTTGGAAGCAGCCACTTGGAATTCTATGCACACTTTCTCCAAGCACTATCACCTTCCACTGTACTCTAAATCTAGAACGGGCTTTGCCACAGCAGTCTTGCAGAGCATCCTTGTTCCTCCTAGTTCCACTTAGTGCCTGCCACCCCTTTTTAGCTTTGGGATTCTACCCATCTGTTATGACTGCAGCTGTATGCACGATGAACATAGTACAGTTTTGTACCTACCATAAATGTAGATGTTCGAGTGCTAATACAGCTGCAGTCCAGGTTTCCCTCCCTCCATCCCCTCTTGGGACAGGCATTATGACAAACACCTCCTCATACAACCTGATTGGGGTATTCTTTATGGTGTATTTGCCTGCAAACTACTGTTTTTTGATTATATTTCATTGCATTATTACATGAGTTTGTTTTGCCTTCCTTCTGGGGGCACCTGACATCTGGGGCAAGAAAAACTGAAGAAAATGGTGTCTGCTGGTTCTTTTATACCCCCTGCCGCACTGACGTCAGGGAAGAAGCGACGACAACCGACACCGGACCTAGCCTTTGGAATTCGGCCGACCGAGGACCCGCCTGACGGCAGGATAACCCATCTGTTATGACTGCAGCTGTATTAGCACTCGAACATCTACATTTATGGTAGGTACAAAACTGTACTTTGTGGTGAATGACTATATATGATATACATCCTTGCCTGTTCTTTTTTTGATCAAGGTGGCATTTCCTCCTCCAGGATTTCAAAAGTTTTTTTTCCTTTGGAAAGTGATTTCCTTTCAGTCTGTGGTCTAGCTTCTTCCTACTGGTAGCTGTTAGTTGCCAGTCCATTTCAAAGCCTCTTATAGACCATGGTATTTAAGGTCCTAATGATGCCTGCCTCTATTCCAGCTTCCTCACCAGTAAAATTTTAAGACTTCCTCAACTTTCCCTCCGAGAGGCTTTAAACCTTGGTCTACTTGTCCTCAACTGATAAGTAGCAAGTGATATTCATAGTGTTTCACTGTTGCAGTCATTACACTTGGGTTATCCTGCTGGCAGGCTACCTGCAGTCAGCCTGAATTCCAATGTCCTGGTTCTGCGTCGGTTGCTGTCACCTCTTCCCTGACGTCGGTGCGCCAGGGGTATAAAAGATGCAGCCGATGCCATTTTCTCCAGTCTTTCTTGCCGCGCGGTGCCCGAAGTAAAAGCAGTTCCCAAGTGCTGGTCTGCCGACTCCTGAGATTTTCGAAATCGAATTTCAGATCTGAAGTCTTCAATAAAGCTACGTACCCCATTGTGTAATCTTTTTTTCTTGCTCCAGACCGATGTCAGAAAAAGTTAACAATTTTATTTCTTGAGGGAAGCAAATACCTCATAAGGATTTCCACTCTTACTATATTCCTTGCCTAGGCCCTGACCACGACGTTGCTAGTTGTTGGTTTTATGCTAGATTTAACCACCACACTATTAAGCGTCAGTACGATTTTGCTTTTCATTATTTTGGCAGAAGGTTTAACTACATAATGCCGATGGAACAACTGACGACCAGAATTCATAAAAAACGCAAGGATAAAGACAAGGACAAGCATCCGAGGTCCAAAACCGACAAAGCCTCTTCTAGGCCAGTTGCCGGTGCTCAGTGAGGCACTTTTGCAGCCCCTGACTCCCACTACTTCAGAGCCACAGGTTGCCTCCGACTCCCACGTGGAGACAGCTAGGCCTCTGGATACTTCAAGGTATTGGCCCTTTGGAAATAAATCCCTCAGATGGGTCCGGAGCCGCTGAGCAGGCATAGGCTTCTGAGGGTGTCTTCAGACCTATACAACTTTTATATAAAGCCTACTTCAGCATCCAAGACAAAGTCTAAAACAGTTTTAAAGACAAGGAAACCAGTACAGCATTCTCCAGGACAGGCTTCTATGCCTAAGAAACAGATGCTCAAAATGGCCGAAGACCTAATTACTTGGATCGGGGGTTCCCATCCCCCTCTTGATAAGCGGCCTAGGCAAGACACTGAATATGATTTCTCTGATCAGGTTTCCATTTCCTCTGATTCGTCTTCTGATGAGGGATATTCTGTTCCTCCCTATGAGGATTCTGATGCTGAAGATTCTATTCCTTCAGCTTCTCCTCCTGAGGACTGTTCTTTTGGGGAAACCCTGCATACCATGAGGGAGCATTTCCATTGGGAGAGCCAGGATTATTCCAATTCTAAGAAAAGACTTAGAGACTTTCTTTTACTTCCTCAGCACAGACCTCTTGCAATTCCCCCCTGTTCTAGACATAGTAGATGATGTATTTTCAGAGTCCGGCCCGTCTCCAGACTCTCTACCATCTGCCCCTGTTAAGCCGGACAGATACTACAGGGTCCCAGGCTCCCATGCATTTCTTTACAAAAACCCTGCTGCTGCTGACCCAGAAACTGTCTCACAGGGCCCCAAAGGGGTCAAGGCTGCTTCTGCCAAAAACCCTGTCCCCTCAGACAGAGATTGTAGGGCTTTAGACAGATGGGGAAAAAAGTTTACACTTCTGCTACCTTGGCTGTAAAGGCTTTAAATTGTCAGTTTCATATGCTCAAATATCAGCAATACTTAGTCTTTTTTAAAACAAAAAATGTTGACAAATACTGAATGTTCTGAAAACAAAGATTTGCAGGATTTATTGCATGCAGCTGAACAAGTGGGAAAACGTACTTTGTAATGTGGCTATGATTCACTGTAGGCCTCATGCAGAGCCGCTTTTACAGGTTCTGTTATTAGAAGACATGCTTGGTTAAAGGAACAGAATCTGCCTGATCATGTTAAAGCAAAATTATGGGAGGCTCCATTACTGCGTGATACTTTGGTGTTAAGGCAGAGGAGGTGTTAGAAAATGAAGGATAAGGCAAAATCTATGCAGACAGTAAAGGATTTCTTACAGGTACAGCTACCCAGATTTAGCAGGAACTGGCCCTCTAAGAATTGGTCCTTTCCATTGTCAGACAGACCACAAAGAGGCAGATTCAGATGCCCTAGAGGCAGGCAACAGCCCCAGGGCTCATACAGGCCAAAACAATGGGGTGCTTCTACCTCCAAAAGCAGAGAAGACAAATCACAGCCTTATAAAAAACAGTCCCAATGACTTCCCTCTGCCAATGCCAAACACTTATTTTTTGGCAGCACCCTTAGGGGAAAGCTAGCACTTTTTTTCACAAAACCGGCACAAGATCACCCTGGACAAATGGGTCTTAAATATAGTCTCAGGGTTACAGGTTCCACTTTCACGCCCTTCCAAAGGCAAAAGGCATGCCAGACCTGCCACACAATCAATGGCAAGAGGCACAAAAACAAGTTTCATCTCTCATGGACATGGGGGCTATTCAGCCAGTGCCATAACAAGAGCAGGGACAAGGATTTTACTCAAGACTTTTCTTAGTATCAAGAAAGGACAAAGCCTGGAGACCAATTCTGGACCTGTCTATTGTAAATACTTTACTGGACGTCCCAAAATTCAAAATGTTGACTCTACAGCAGCTTCTGCCCATGCTGCCAAGAAGGCTTTGCTTGTAACTTTGGACCTCAGAGGCATACCTGCATGTCCCAATCAGACAATCTTGCAGAAGATAGCTCAGGTACATAGCTGGCTCACTGCACTAGCAATTCTCTGCACTGCCCTTTGGCTTATCTACTGCACCCAGGGTCTTCACAAAATGCTTGGCACCAGTAATTGCATTTTGTAGACAGAGGAATTCAAATATACCCCTACTTGGACAACTGCCTTATTCAAGCAAAGGACAAAGATATTCCACTACAGAATCTGGCGTTTGTAAAAAGATTACTAATTTGCCTAGGGTACACAGTAAACGAAAATAAATCAAAACTAGTACCCTCTCAAGAGATAATATTCCTGGGTGCAAGCTTAAATACAACTGCCCAGATGGCTTATCTCACGCCAGACAAACAATGGCATCTGACTTCTTATTTCAAAGACTTTGCAACAAAAACCCAATTATCTGCAAGAAAAATTTGCAGGCTCTGGGCTACATGGCATCCTGCATTCTACTAATTCCATATGCAAGACTGCATATGAGGAAATTACAATGGTATCTAAAAAGTGTTTGGACTCAACATTGCCACAGCCTGGAAACAGTCATTACATTCCTTCCCTGCCTGCAACAGGAATTTCAGTGGTGGGCACAGGCCTGTCACCACAACAAGGGACAGCATTCACCTTACCCACTGCCAGGCAGACACTAACAACAGATGCATCATATTTTGCCTGGGGGGCGCACATGGCAGGAAAATGTATTCAGGGCACATGTCCGACAAACCAAATGCATCTTCATAGCAATCAAAAAGAGATGCTAGCTGTACAAAATGCCCTTACAGCCTTCAAGGACCTACTTCATCCAGGACAACTGATAGACGGACAATACTACAGTCATGTGGTACATAAGCAAGGGGGGCACACATTCCTACCCCCTCTGCAGGCAAGCCATGCTTTGTGGAACACAGCATTGACTTATCAAGTACATCTGCAAGCACAGTTCCTGCCAGGAAAGATAAATACTTTGGCAGACGAACTAAGCAGAAACCTCATAGATCCTCAAGAGTGGAAACTGGACTCAAAAATCTTCAACATAACAGGGAACTGGGGATGCCCAGACATAGATCTATTTGCTTTTCCTCACAACTGCCAGCTACAGAGATTCTGCACTTGGACTTATCACAAGCAAGCATGGAAAGTGGATGCCCTTTCATTCAGCTGGAAAGCCCTTACAGTATATGCCTTCCCTCCTCTGCCTGTCATCTCCAAGGTTCTCCTAAAGGTCAGACAAGAAAAGCCAAAAATTATACTTATTGCCTCGGACTGGCCATGCCAGCACTGGTACCCAATCCTAAAGAGCTTGTATCAAGGCCCAGCCTGGACATTGCCTCTAATACCTCATTTGTTGACCCAACAGAACAATCAGACCCTGCAGAGCCAACTCAGAACCCTAAATCTGGCTGCATGGCAGATAATGTGATCATTCAGAACACACCTGTCTCTAAAGCAGTTGTGAATGTTATTTTGGAGGCCAGGAGGCCCAGCACCAGAAAATCTTATGCAGAAAAATGGAAGAGATTCTGTGCTTGGAACCAAGCGCAGGGAATCGACTCGCTTGAACCAAATATTCCTCAGATTTTGCAATATCTTACTGAGATGCTGGACCAAAGGCCTATCCTTCTCATCAATTAAGATCCATGCCTCTGCCATTTCAGCCCATTACAATACGGACCCACCTATTTTTTCTCATCCACTGCTAAGACAGTTTCTCAGAGGGGCCAAAAACATAAGACCTCCAAGGAGAGCTCCAATACCTACAAGGGACCTCAATTTTGTCTTGGTAAAACTCACACTGCCTCCTTTTGAGCCTGCCAATACAGCAGAGATAAAATACTTGTCATGGAAAACCACTCTTCTCCTACCAATAACTTCAGCAAGAAGAGTCTCAGAGTTACAGGCAGTAATGGCTGTGGAACCTTTTATTATTTTCCATCAGGACAGGGTTTCTCTAAGGACAAACCCGACATTTATGCCTAAAGAAGTGTCCAGCATGGCTCTTCACCAAACCATACATTTGCCTACCTTTTATCTAAACCCACAGAATAAGGGGGAGAGACTTCTGCATACTTTGGACATACACAGACAGCTACGCTTTTACTTGGACAAGACTAAAGCCTTCAGAAAGACTGAGCAACTCTTGGTAGCATATGCTGCAGGTTCCCAAGGAAAAGCCATTTCAAAGCAGACTATTTCAAATGGATAGGCCACTGCTTTCGTTTCTGCTATTCACAACATGGCAAATCAGTGCCCAAGGGCATTAGGCCACATTCTACTAGAGCAGCAGCCTTCCTCAGAGGAGTACCAACCAAGGATATTTTGGAGGCTGCAACATGGACTTCGGTGCACACTTTTACAAAGCACTACCATTTTACCTCTCCACTCTAAATCCAGAGCAGGCTTTGCCACTGCAGTTCTGCAGGGCCTCATAGCCACTCCAAACTCTATTAGGCCCAGCCGCCCAACCTCAGCTTTAGGATTCAACCCAAGTGTAATGACTGCAACAGTGAAACATGATGAACATAGTACAGTTGTATACCTACCACAAATGTAGATGTTCAAGTGTGTTCACTGCTGCAGTCCAGGTTACCCTCCCACCATCCCCTTTTTCTTTGCTGGCACTTATCTGTACCTATCTATTGTTTACAGCCTATGTGGTGTATTTGCTTGTAGCTGAAGGTTATGTGCATGCTTTTTTATGATCATACTTTTTACAGCCTACCCTTTTGGGGGCACCTGACATCTGGGGCAAGAAAAACTGAAGAAAATGGCGTTGGCTGCATCTCTTATACCCCTGGCGCACTGACGTCAGGGAAGAGGCGACTGCAACCGACACCGGACCAGGACTTTGGAATTCAGGCCGACTGCGGGTAGACTGCCAGCAGGATAACCCAAGTGCAATGACTGCAACAGTGAATACACATTCTAACATCTACATTTATGGTAGGTACACAACAGTACGTTTCGTAGCTTATGTCTCCCACAACTTTGAAACTGTTGTATTGCTGTCATTTTACAGAATTGACAGAACTTTGCATAGTCTAAGCTCACGTGCTTGTATTGCCATGTGTTAATATATTCCCATGACGACTTTGATCTTGTGACAGTAGTCACTTCAGTGGACACTTTCTGCACCTTAGATTCTACCACTGCATGCTTATTTTACAAGAAAGCTGTATACAGGATTCTGCCATTCTCTTTTCGCTTGGGACTCAGCAGATGAATTGTATGAAACTACCAACACAAGATACAAAAGCTGCATAGTTATTACAGTAATAGATCTCTGTAGGCAGTTTCATATCCTTCACAGCCTCTGAGCCTTGTCTAAAGGAGGCTATTATGTTTTCCTTTTGTCATTGTTCTCTATTCTTTTCATTTGCTCTGTCCTTGCTAGCTTTTGAGAACTGGAGATAGGTCATCCTTCGGTACTGTGTTCTACAGTTAAAGGAGAAGGGCTAAAATAGCTTGAAAGTTAGATTAATACCTGCTGGTCTTAGTTCTATAGGTGAAGGATAAAAAACGGTCATTGCATAGCTATTGTTGCTGTAAGTATGTCGCTTTCATTTTTGCCATGGTGGCTAGCAATAAACATGGAGTTCCGGTTAGGGATTCTTAGCTTACGTTGTATGAGTGGTCTGCACCTAGTGAGTGACCCCTTTAGACCCCTCCAAGCTTGAGTTCATTGGTCAGAGATTCCTCCCTAAGCCTCCCCATTGCACCATCTCCCAGGTCCATCATGGCTTAGTGGTGCAGAGTGAGGAGTGTATACTAGGCTCTGCTTTGCCAGGGTCTGTAACTTAGACTCCCAGTTACCCACAGTTCTTTTAGGCCTTCTGAGACTTTTCCCCACTGAGTGGCTTTTAAGGAGAAGTTGACCCGATAGCAAAAGCAATCTTATTGCAGGTCTGATACCTTTTAAATGTCAAAGGGAAGTAATTGCAATTTGTGGAAGATTAAGAAGGAACTAAAAAGAATTGGGAGGGGGGTCCAGGAAAGTGGAGGCTAAATGGAGATATTGGGAGATGAGTACTGTTTTTTTTTTTTCTGACTATAATCGGTCTAAACTGCCACTGTTCACCTTTTTGTATTCTTATATTTGTGTTTATACTTTCCTTTGCCAGTTAATATTAATTTATAAAGTTGAGAATGTTTGATAGATAATAGTCCATTGTGAGTGCACAAGTAATGGTTTTAGATTCTGGATAAAATATGTTGTAATTGTGCAAACTTAAAAAAAAAGAAAAAAAGTGAATACAGGAGATACATAAAGATCCATATCCATAAAAATTCTAGAGATTGCAGTATTCCCCCAACTCTGAAGCACGTTCATTTCATTTTATGTATGGGATCAGTGTGGGTAGTGCAGGGGTAGGGGTGCCCTTGTAGGAATGGAGGTTATAATTGGCTTTTGTCAGTGGTGGTTTAGTTTTTCCAAGTGTCATCCCTTAAAATAGGGGGCTGTTTTAGGCTTCTTGTCACAATGCTTCCTAGGGCATGCATTTCTCCATGTACCAGTTCCCTGTTGCACAAAGTCTAATGTGTACCCTTTGCACATTAGTTTTGTGTGCGCACTAGTAATATGTAGCTGAGGGGGGTAGAGCTTTTCCTTCCTACCCTTTCCCTTCCGTTAGAGAATCTTTTTCCATAATCCATTCTCAGACTGTTATGGGGCATTAAAATTCCCATTGTTGGGGCCCTGCAGCTATTGACCAGATTACCTATTTTTTAGAAAAATCCTGAGTTGTGGCCATGTTCTTTGCCTCTGGAATGCCTGTATACCTCAGGAAAGGACCAGAAGCCTCTTGTTAGTTTCCTGTATGAGGCCCCATTATCATTGGTGCTGCATCCTAAAGCCAGGAAGCATTTTTGCACACGCTTTGTCCCACCCCTCCAGAGAAGGAAAAATGACAAATGTTTTGATATTTTACAAGAAAAAATATTTTCTGATTTTTCTCAAAATGGTAGTAAAAACTTTGGTACTTCATTCAGGTACTCTTAATATCTTGTAAAATATAAAGAAACATTGCACATCAGATTTTTTATTTTTTTGTAATAATATGGAAATATATTTTCATTTGATGGCATAGTTTGGTCCTGCACAATCTCTAGTTTTAGTAAGAATGTCCCACTTATGGGCATCTAAGGTCCTAATAGCTTGCCACATATTTTGTATTATGATCCACCTGTTTGTGGTGTGTTCTTTCAGTGCAGCAGCTTTATTGAAAGTGATCTTAGTCTTGCACATAGAAAATCTTATTTTTGTACTCTAGGATTATGGTTTTTATAAAAAAAAAAGTTTGCTGCGTTATGCTTATACATTACATTTTAAAACTTGTATTGCATTAACAAATCAGTGTATAAAGGCATTTGTGCCTTCATTTATAAAACTCTGCTAACTTTCAAGAAGAGTTTAGCTTTTTTGTACTGTTTGTACTTTTGAGGAAAACTATAATCAGATTAGCGCATTCCATCAACATTTAAGATAATAAAAATAATCTTCTTACTGTTTCAGGCACTGGTGAGTAGCAGAAGTTTTTTGAAGTGTTAATTAGCAGCTCTTGGATTGCAGTGCTAGCTTTGACACATCAAGAAGGTGGTGGGGGAGAATCTGTCAGTGTTGTTAGTGTAGAACTTGACTGAAATTATTAAATTGCTCTTAATTGCTTAAGTCAGTGTCCAAGAAAAATGTATATGATAGTCATTTAGAAAAAAAAAATGCAAGTACTCCTGCTATAGGAAGTGTGTAACATGCCTGTGACTTGCTGTATGTCAGTGGTCTAGGAAGACAGCATTGTTTCCTTATGTTTTGTATGACTTATAAAAGGGATTTAAAATGGATTCTTATAAGGGGACAAGAAAACACTAAAACATTACCACATAAATATATCAGGCCCTGTGTTGGCCAGTTTATGAGAAAGCATATCAGTTTGTATAAGAAACACCTAGTTATTTTAATGCATTAAAATAGTGTAAAAAACAAATGTGCAATTTAAAATACTCACATTTTAAGTTCTAAGGTAGCTTTCCTTTAATTGTTGGCAGAATTTGCCCAAAATTGGCAAGCCATTAGAAAAATGTGTTGCTGTTATAGGGACTTATTAAGATGGCTGCACACTGATTTGATTCTCCTAGCATAGAAAGCAAACTGGGGGAAAGAAAAAAACAAAACGGTAAAAACTTTCCATTTAGGCAAAATTCTGTTAATGGGCAGTATTTGTACTGGCTGGGTTCTAGCAAAAAAAGATTTTTGGAGATGGTAAGAAATTCAACAAGAGAAGAAGAAAAAATGTCTGGGGGAAAAAAACTTAAAAACTGTAAAAAGAAGTTCAGATTTAATCTCTGATACAGGAGATGTTTTCAGTAATTTAAAGGAAAGACTCCCAGGCACTTAGACGTTCAAAATAAGTGAAACACTGAAGGAATACATGCAGTTAAATAAAAAAAGGCTGGAAAAATAGAAGCTTTAACTCTTCATAGGAGCGGATAAAACAGCAAAAATCAGAGGTTGAAATGAGAGAAAAAAGGGAACAATTTAAAATGTCAACTAGAAATGTGGAAACTGTCAGAAAAATTGATTTGCATACAAGTGCGACATTTCTCAAAATATTTCCTTTTCTCCAAGGTATGTCAGTCTTAGACTTTGTGTATGTATGTATGTGTATATATATATATATATATATATATAAGCTTGGGGGGTGTAGAGGGCTTGCCTTCTACATCGAGGGTGCAGGGGGGTTTGCCTCCCCCTGCAAAAAATAAGTTTTAAGGAGAAGAGTGATCTTCAGGAGTCACTGTTATCTTAGGTTTTGTTTTTTTGTTTTTCTTCCTTGTTGGCACTTTGCCTTTTGAATGCTGACATTTCACTGGGGAGCCAAAAACAGCTGGCTAAGCAGGAGATCTCAAGAAGAGCTGTTTCATAAACTAGTAAAGTTAGAATGCAGAACATACCAAGGAAATTTTCTGCTGTACCAAAGAAACTGGAAGGAGCAGAATGTATTAATTTTATAAAAGCTTCAAATGAGCAAATGGCCTGGTGTTCAGCTGGATTTTTACAAGTAAAGGTAT